>NC_092342.1:232655500-232969000 GCF_046630445.1 Rutidosis leptorrhynchoides | reverse complement strand
TTCTGAAAATTGGTCAGCTGTTAGGGGACTCATAGACGGAACCATAGCCACCGATTACGCGTCTTTTTGTTTTGTATAGAGGTCGTAGCAGCTGACCGAAGTCAGCCTATTGTTTCGATCTCTATTCTTGTCAAACTTACTTAGCTTTTATGATGATGATGATGATGACACTTAAATTTAATTTATGCACTTTCAAACCTTTTTGGGACAACATACTGACTTAGTGACCTTTGACTTAGGTAGACGACCTTTCGGACCGACTTACTACTTGCATACTTCATTATCGACTTTACCGCTCTTATCACTGTGAGTTATAGCATCCCTTTTTACTTTAACTATTTTGGGACTGAGAATACATGCGCTTTTTACATTTTACATACTAGGAACGAGTACTAAACTTTATATATGTGTGGGTTATACAACGGCATAAACTTTCCCCTTAGCTCGGTAATGTTTAGTCATTGGTTTTTGAACCGGTGAACGCGAATCTTAGATATGGATCCATAGGGTTTGACATCCCCACTCAGGCTAGTCGCGCTAGCATTTAACGGGTGTTTAATACTTTGTAAACTTACGAACTCGCCAAGTGTACTTTTAGGGGGTAATATTACGTTAAGTTAGTTACCAAGTGCCCACGGATAAGCATATACTTTATCATACTGATTTGAATTACTGATTTAAACTGCTGGTTGAAGCACTGAAATCTCGTGGCCTACATTACATTACTGATTACAAACAAACTATAGCTCACCAACATTCGTGTTGACTTTTTAAGCATGTATTTCTCAGGTGCTTAGACGTTGTTGTTTCCGCTGTTAGACTTGCTGTCTTGGTGTTATAGACTTGCTGTTATGGACCTACTGTGTTAGATTTCCGCTGCATTACTTAGAGATGTCTCAATCATGAAACATTTATCTTGCATTCACAACTTATGTTATTTGAATAGTGGCTTTGTAATGACCTCTGTGTCACGTTATCTTTTGTATACGCTATCTTTTTATGAATGCAAAACTGGTTTTCAAACAGTATATAGTGTTTAACCGTGTAAAAATCATGTTGTTGACGAATCGTACACGATGGTTTTATACGAGGCGTCACAATCGAGCTCATTTCACGATCATCATCATCAGACTATCCATCATCATCATCATCATCTTATTAACTTAATCACCTCATAATCATAATCACAACCTAACGATCATAATATCATCGTCAACATCATTTTCACTTCTAGGCCCAACAGAAAATAAATCTCGGCCCAATTAGTAAAGACTAACCCATTCATCAAACTTGGTTACAAAGACATTGTTGGAAACTATAAGCCCAATTTAACACCCAAGGAAAGTGGATATATAATCAAAAATCAAATAGCAGATCAAGTAATAAATAGCAGCGGTTTTTCAATGATCTTTTTGGGTCTGATTGGATAGAAACGAAGGACAGAAGTAGCAACACGATAAGGCTGTTTGGGTGTGAGGCTGGTTTGAGCTGCAAAACAGTTAAGGTGTTCGGCTTGGGTTTAATCAGAAACACAACAGGAACAGTAGTATCCCATGGTGATTAAATAAGTGTCAAAGTGATCGATGGTGAGATGCTTTTGGCTTGGAGCTCGAGCAACAGAAATAGTAAAATAACGGTAATATTTAAGTGGGTTTTAGTTTTTGTGTTTTAATTCACCATGGTCCATTTAAAGTAATTAAATCTAGTTGGCTTCCCACTCTGTCTGTCATTTACCAAACACTTGCATATCCTTTTTCTTCACTTCATCCCCATACAACTTTAAATCAATAAAGTGATCGAATTAATTAATAGCTAGCTTAATTTATTATCTCATCACAATATATCATATATATACTTGCCTTCGTAAATTAATTCAAATATCATGAAGCAAATATTGGTGGTGATGAGCAGGCTAAACAAGCGAAGCATGATAAAGAGTTCAAAGGTGGCCAATGAAAGTATGTTTGTGGAAGAAAATGTACTCGAGGTTCCAAGTATGACCCAGCATACGAGTCGACAAGGCTTTTCAATTTGTCTAAATCTTATATACAACATAGTAACAGCTCGATCATAAACAATAGTATTAACAGCTGCAGTAGCATGGTTCAGTTTTTGGTACAAGGTTCTTGATAATGTTTGATAAAGTGGTTGATCATGGGTATTTTTAGTTAGTAACATGAAGGTTGTGAGTTGTTTATCGACTATCAACTATAAATACGAATAGCACTAGCAATAAGACAGCGACAAGTGATAAAATAATAGAGTTCAACCATGATGGTATTTGGTTTCGTCATGCTCGAACAGGAAAAGAAACGAGTACTGTTGTAGAAAATATAGTGGTGATCGATGGGTTGCAAAACAAGAAAAGGGTGTTTAGTGTTGGTGGTTTATGATGGCCTTGAGTGAGTATTGATCAAGGGCAATGGTGATGATTCGAACAAGAAGTAGGAGTTGCTTTGATGAAAATGATGATCTAAGATGGGTATCGAAGGTAGGATTTGGATTTGATCATCATGGTTAGCAAACAACAGGGATTAATAGACATAAAGTTGTAGTGGTGAAGTTGAATGCAAAAGTATATAATTATAATAAAAAGATGGTGGGTTGAAAAATTGGTACGTATGCATATGTTGTCAATTTAGACATATATATCTAGTTAGTGGGAGGATGAAAGACAATCAATAATCACGGACAATCAATAATCACGGGAATGATTACAATGATTTCAATAGTTAAACCGTGATCGAATAGTAATAATAATAAAATAATAATTATAATATAAAAACGTGTGAGGAAAGTAGCCGTCACCATTTACGGACTAAATTTCGTGCTCCATTGTTAATTAGTGGCGTATTAAAAGTCTTCAGAAAAATTCCCTATTTTTAAATTACCTCTATTTATTTATTCTGGTTATTATGGTATAAAAACCGGTCATTAACTATTAAATAAAATTTATATTAATTACTCACTCCCAACCCCAAGTAAAATGTAAAAAGTTTTAAAATTCAACAAATAGTTCCTAAATACATTTATAATAAGTCTATAATTTGTAAAACTCATTTTCGGATCATCGTTTATTTTAAAATCACATAAGTTCGAATTTAACTTGTTTAATATTGATCGAATGATAAATGAGTGTCACCGTCATTCACTAAATAAATTCAAAATCATATATATATATATATATATATATATATATATATATATATATATATATATATATATATATATATATATATATATATATATATATATATATATATATATTCATTTTAATAATAAATTTTATTACATCTTATATTAATATACATATTATTTATAACAACAATTTCATATAACAGTTTCTTATATATAATTATTTATATTTACCTATTTATATATATACCTATCTATTTACAAATAATGGTTCATGAATCATCAGTAATGGTTGTAGCTAAATGATTGTATGAGAATAGTTCAAAATTTTTGAGACTTAATCTTACAGACTTTTCTTATCGTGTCGAAAATATTAAATCGTAACGAGAGTTTGGTTTAAAATTAGTCGAAATTTTTCGGGTCGTCACAGTCATGGATAACAATAAGAATGTTTTCATGACGAATATGATTGATAAATAGAGTTTTATCATCATTGAGTAATATGGATAAAACAATTCATTTATGTGAAGAGTACGAATGAAGCTATCACAAAAGAGTGAAATGAGTAATTGTAGGTTCGTCTTTAACCGGTGACGTAGTCACGGTTGATTTTCGAAATTCAAGGAATTTAGAGAAAATCTTCGTAATAAGATTTGGTTCTTCAGTATTTAAGGAAATTAGAATCCTCTTTGGTTAAATGCGATGATCTGTTTCGATTGTTCTGTCTGATTTTTCACTATAAATCCACTCTCTTCATTTCTTTTATATTTTTACAGCTCATACATTTGGTTTCTCTTCCCGACTTTAAGTCAAGCGAATAATGGTCGAGAATTCATAGATATGAAATTCGAAATGAACGTTCTAAAAGAGATTGTAATATCACGATCTTGATTGGTTAAATTACCAGAATTCAAGAGAAAAGATAGAACTATCAGGAAGATATGTTCTCGATATGTTTGAAGATTCGGTAGAATGTAAGAGTCGTGTAACATGACCACATGATGACGTTAAGGTCTGTGAATCATCACGTTCCATTAGAAACTCAGCATGACTTACTGTAATATAATCATGTTGATCAAGTGTCATTATATTATAATAACTCATGCTTCAGTTCCCAACACTACTTCAATATCATTCATATTTTAAGTTCGAATTTTTCAGAATTTAGAAACTAAAACAGTTTCCTTTCTGTTGTAACACTGATATCGCGAAGAGATAAATGATTTCAGATAAGAATAGTTATGAAAATATCTTTAGAAATATCGAGGATATTTATAATGAAAGATATGATGATATCTTAGAATTTCTAATATCGATGGATAATGAAGAAGATTTGTTCGTAAAGGTTTAGAGTCAGGAGCAAGGTATTTGCTAATGACTTCAACAGATACTGAATCATTTGGATTCTTTGAAGGCATATTTAGTCTTTGTGATTTGTCCACAGCCTCCTTCATGATTTGCTAAATCCATTTTTCATTAACAAATTTTCTCATTTTTTGAGCTTCTTCAGCCCCTATTCTTTATCATCAAACTTTCGACGGTGAAGGTCGTTTACAGTTGTCTACAGTTTCTGCTGCTTCATTCATCTTTTTCAGAATTTGGAGTATTGATTCGTAGAATGGGTGCTTTTCAGAATTTCATAATGGAAGATCATAATTCTAAAAGGTAAATGTTATATGTATACATATAACTGTTGATTTAGAAACGTTGCGACATTCAAAATACTGAATACTGATTCCCGATAATTGGTACGGTAATTCCCGTTATAAGATGTGGATGAGTATATGATAAGGTTTTAATGAACAAATATAATGGTTCTTCGGAGAGACTTAAGTCAATGAATAATGAAGTTGCTGGTAAGTTTACTGTCAATGTGGTGGGATATAAACGGGTCCCCGATAACGATGATGAAGGGCAAACTTATATATCAAGGTTATAATAAGACTAATTCGAATGAAAGCCGAAGTTGATTTGTTGGAGCTGTGACAAAATTGGCTAATTTGGAGAGGGATTGCAAAGCTATTTTCGGTAATAACAATGCTAATGGAGCTAGCACAGATGCGTATTAAACAATTACTCAGGTTCCGAGTGTTTTCAGGTACATAACTATATGCATCAATCTTTTCTTCCGTAGATGAAGTGCGGTTGGTTCATCCTCTCGATTGAGGTATTTTCAAGAATCATGAAAGGTTTGAACGCAGGTTGTAATCGTCAAGGTACAAATGAGGTTTAAGATGAAGTCAAGTGGCAAACTTGAAGAAATGTTTAGTTTCATATGTTATAATCAATATTTTAATTCATTTTAATTGTCCAATATTGGAAGTCGACAGTTAGTGGTCCACAGTTAGTAATTCAATAATTCATATATATAATATTTGAATTAATTAATACGTATCGTGACCCATTGTGTACATGTCTCAGACTCGATCACAACTCAAAGTATATATATTATTTTAGAATCAACCTTAATCCTGTATAGCTAACTCGAACATTACCGCATATAGAGTGTCTATGGTTATTCCAAATAATATATATAGATGCGTCGATATGATATGTCAAAACCTTGTATACGTGTCCCGATATTTAAAATGCGTAAATAACAGTATTTAAATGACGATAAATAAAGTGCGTAAAATAAATAAAATAAATTAAATGACGATAAATAAAATTGCGAGAAATAAAATTGTGCTAAATAAATTGCAATAAATAAATGTAATAAGGAATTAACAGTTAGCTAGGAACAGTTAGCTAGGATTTTGTTAGCGTGGATTCTTAACAAAATTTCTCATAGTTAATGCGTTTGTTTCTAACAAATTTTTATTTTGTGAAATGTTTTCTTCATTATGCCACTTGTTGGATTCTGATAGGTCAAAATCCAAATATGAAATTGAATGAAAATGGTTATTCTGTGGTGAACGGATTCGTATATATGTGGATGTAAGTAGGATAGTAAATGACTGTTGAATCAGATTCGAAGAATGTACAGTGTAACTTATTAATGTGAAATCTAAATATTCTTCGGGTATTACCTACCCGTTAAAATATTTTCACCATTAACAGTTTGTACAAAAGAATTTTTAATTACAAACTTTATGAAAACATATATACATATGTATATTTTCTTCAGATGTAATCATCGATTTAATGAGTCAATATGATATTTAACTCATTTGATTTACCATTAGAACAAGAATATATAATCTTTAAAACATTAGAGATTACATAATCGCCATGTCGAACGAAGATAAATGATGTGAACGTCATGTAGAATGAAGATAATGCTCGAGATAAGGGTGGTGATGTTGAGACGTGTGGTATTGAGACTTGTGTTGTTGGTGTAACTGGTGATGCCGATGCTGATGCTGGCGTTTGTAAGTTTTGCACCATATTCTCCAAATTCACTACTCGGGCGCGAAGCTTGTTGACTTCTTCCATTACTCCGGGATGATTGTCGGTAGGAACGAGCGAATGAATAAGGTTTAGAATCTGAGTTGTGATATAGTCATGGTGAGATACTCTGGAAATGAGAGAGAAAATGGTGTTTCGAATAGGTTCTCCGGTAAGTGCTTCAGGTTCTTCGCCAAGAGGTGAAATCGGTTGATGGAAGGGATCACCTTCTTCGCGTCTCCATTGATTAAGTCGACTACGAACCCATCCCCAATTCATCCAGAATTGATGATGGTTGATTAGTTGATTCATTCCGGTGACGCTGATTTCGGAGCTTAGGTGAACATCTATGTCGGAATAGCTGTCGGATTCCGAAGAACTTGAACTAGTGGCGAGTTCCATTTCGTACGATTGAGTAAAGGGTTTTTTGGTATGAAATGATTTTCGGCTATCGGATGGTATTCTAATTATATAGAATACTTATATATAGCATAAAGATTTCGCAGATTACGGAAAAAATTTCGAAAGCTGTCAGGCAAAGGTAACAGTAATAGATACGCTAAGATACGATTTTATCTATAAACTATCTATGAAATAGAGGCAGTAAGATGTGTCTAGACTTTAAGGATGATAAGCAAGTAATTTTCGACACAAAATGATAAGCAAAACTTTTGACATGCAGACACGGTCGAAGTCCAGACCCACTAGTGCATCTAAACAACTATCAGTTAGACACACTAATGCAAGACCTGGTTCGCTAAGACCACCGCTCTGATACCAACTGAAAGGACCCGTTCATACCAATTATAAATGATTCACAATAGTTGATTTTATTGCGAGGTATTTGACCTCTAAATGATACATTTTACAAGCATTGCATTCATTTTTAAAAGACAAACTTTCATCACATCGAAAGTTGACGGCATGCATACCATTTCATAATACATCCAACTATAATTGACTTAATATTAATCTTGATGAACTCAACGACTCGAATGCAACGTCTTTTGAAATATGCCATGAATGACTCCAAGTAATATCTCTAAAATGAGCAAATACACAGCGAAAGATTTCTTTCATACATGAGAATAAACATGCTTTCAAGTGTCAACCAAAAGGTTGGTGAGTTCATAAGTTTATCATAAATAATAAAATTCATCATTTTGATAGACCACAAGATTTAAATACAGTACACCTATATCATGTACAAAATCATTTTTCATAATGCTTAGCAGAGTAGGTTCGTATCTTTTTCTCCCCCGTAGGTTGCCTCGCGATTTTTAAATAACCGTACACATATCTCGTGCACAAAAATAATACACATAACCTGTGTATAAAAATCATTCTCTCGATACATAACATTCAATTTGATTTCATTGCTCAACATGGTAACCAACCTTAACATATAATGCGCATCAATAATATTCCCAAAACAGAACATCTCGTATGTATAATATATAAACTTCGAAGTACTAAACACCACGCCCACTAGCCCTTCCGTCTAGTGAACATTCTGGGTGGGGGTGTTAAACCCGGTAGCTACCTTTAGGATTCGCATGAATTAGGGCCATACCCGTTTCTAATTCTTAGGTTACCAAGCAATAATAATCAGGGAAAAATATTCACAACAATTAGTGGCAATTATCACGTCCAACTAATTCAATAATAATCCACAGAACTTCTGTCTGCATAATAATTCATTCGAGGAATGTTTTGCTTGTATCTATCTCGTCAAACATTTATAAAAGCATTTCATGTATTCTCAGTTCAAAATATATTTCAAAAGCATTTAATAAAGCAGTTGTAAAAACAACGCATGTATTCTCAATCCCAAAAATGTAAAGAGTAAAAGGGAATCAAATGAACTCACGATACGATATTTTGTAGTAAAAATATGCATACGACGGAACTGAACAATGTAGGGTTGGCCTCGGATTCACGAACCTCTCAAGAAGAAAAAGTTCCAAAATAAACGTCTATGCCGGGACTCGAACCCACGACCTTCCACTAATCCATAAACACACACCTAACCATTGAACCGTCACTTATTTCTTGTAATAATTCACATGATTATTTATTTAACAAGTACTATAATGTTTGTCATCTTCATCATTATACCATAACCATAATCATAATCATCAACATTCCGATCCATTATCATATTACTTGTATTATTATCTTTTCGGCCCACCAACCATATGATACATAGTCTAATAGCTTGCCCAAGTTGTAAGCCCCATTAAATTAATGAAGCCCAAATAATAACCCAATAATAAAATCGAATAGCAGTCCATATGTTGTGGGTTTTTGGCATCAGGAAAATAGGAACGGAAACAGGCTAGCAACGGTGATGATGTGGGTTTCTATAGTTACATGTTCGTTGAAGGTGGTGTTTGGGCTATTGTTAAACGGAACTAGAAACGAAAAAAAACACGCAGTAAGTAACTGCAGTTTCAAACTATAAAGAGATGTTTGGTTTTGAATTGTTCAGCCAGAAACAACGAGTAACAGCAATAACATGTGACGATATAATGAGATGTTTGATGACCTTGTGCTCGATGGTGTAATTTTTCTGTAGTTGTGGTTTGATCAGGAAAGAAACAGTAATGGTATCAAAATTATGGTGACGAATGGTTGTTTGTTGGGTAACGGTTGTGATAGAACAGGAAAAAGAAAAAATAGCGTAGTTGTAACAGATTTAATAGGTGGGTTTGTGATGGTGTTGTGTTGGTGATTTGGTTGTTAATGGTTTGATTGTTAAAACACAAAACAGCAACAACAGTAATAATGTCCAAGAATTTCGCGGAGTTTTTGGTGTTCTTTAACAGAGAAAGGAAACATAAATAGCAGTGGGTAGCACAGCAAACGTAGCAGCTTCTAAACATAATCATTTATCTTAACTTCCTTGTATCGTCACTATTTATCTTCATCATTGATGGTGGTGGTTTGGATTGCAAACGGAAAACGTAAGTAGTAGTATCAATGAAGGACAAAAGGTGACATGGGTTTTATCGTTTGATCCGGAAGGGAAACATAAACATAAGTAAGGTACCATTGATGGTTGTCGTGTGATTGCAGTGGTGATGGGTTCACGATCAAGAGAGGGAGGGAGAGAGTGAAGGTTGATGATGGTGGTTTATGGTGATCATGGTGGTTTTGACAAAATGGAAGTGAGTGATGGTTGCCGGGCGATTAATCGGTGGTGTGATGATCGAGCTTGCATATCTCCCTCTCTTCTAACGTATCATGTATATATATATATATATATATATATATATATATATATATATATATATATATATATATATATATATATATATATATATATATATATATATAATACATATATCTATCTATATTCTATAATATATGTTAAAGTAATTTAATATAATAATAATACATATCAATTATATCAATTAAGAGAACGTGTAAGAATAATAAATATCTACCTCCTGCCGACAGTTTTCCACGGACCATTAATTCGTACCTCGTTGATAATTAGTGGCGAATAAAAGTCTACAGAATAAACCCAAATTTTTAAATTAACTATATTTATTTATTTTGGTCATTATGGTATAAAATTCGATCATTAATTTATTAAACAAAAATTACGTTAATTATTCACTCCCAATCCCAAGTAAAATATAAAAAGTTTTAAAATTCAACAAATTGTTCCTACATACATTTTTAATAAGCCTAAAATTTATATAACTCATTTTCGAATCACCGTTTATTTTAAAATCACATAAGTTCATTTTAACTTGTTTACTATCAATTGAATGACAAATGAGTGCTACTATCGTTTACTAAATAAATTCGAAATCAAATACATATATTCAATGTACTTTATTTATATATCTAGATACATTATAAGTTATAATTAATATCATATATTACTTTATTTAACATAATTAATTCTAATAACTAAATAATATAAAATTTCAAATTATATTTCGAATTAATATATATATTTATATTTTTAAATAAATGTATCTATTTACAAATAATTGTTCGTGAATCGTCAATATTGGTCGAGGTTAAATGCATTCATGAAAACAGTTCAAAAACCTTGAGACTCAATATTACAGACTTTGCTTATCGTGTTGAAATAATATAAAGATTAAGTTTAAATTTGGTCAGAAATTTTCGGGTCGTCACACAACCCGAGTCGAACTAAAAGGTATAACCCGTGAAAGATTTAAATATTATTTTAAATTAACAATATATGTCCATCTCCGTGTTTAGCTATGTAATTATCGACTTTTAAAAATTTAACGCAAAATCAACGTGTATGAAAAGTACCCCAAATATTTAGCATTTTTTAAAAAGCGTCCGTTTTGCGTATAGTTAGTGACATTATGTTCCTAAAATTATTTCGAGTTTAAAGATGGTGTCGAAAAAATTTAACTCGTTGCGAACGAGAAGATATGACCCGTTGAATATTTGGGTGGAGTTTATTTAAGATTGTTTATGAAAATGATTATTTGACACTTTACTCCCCTGTTTGGGGGGTCGATTTGAATATATGATAAAGTGTGGGGACCTTTGTTGGTGTAATGAAATTTAATTAGAAAAAAAGTGAAAGGACGAAAATGCCCTATTACTATTCACCATTTTTGTTTATTAGATAACAAGTTTTTTGGGTTAGCCGCGCGTTGCGGCGGCGAACCTCTCACTCTTTATATATATATATATATATATATATATATATATATATATATATATATATATATATATATATATATATATATATATATATATATATATATATAACATAATTAGTAAGTCTTTCGTTGTACAAAATTTATCTTTTAAATTAAATACTTAAACATTAATAATCATAAAAAATCAAAGAGAAAGTATCTTTTAAATAAATAATTAAAATAGTTAAAATCAACATAATTTAAATATTCTTGTTATTGGAGTAGTAAAGTGTGAGAGTAGAAAAGAATATTGTAAAGAAAAAGAGGAGGTAAAGTGGAAGATTTTTGAAAAAATATTTAAAAAAAATGGTAAAGAAAAAATAAATGAAGTCGTGTACAAATTATAAGAAAAGTTAGATTGAAAAAACAATTTAAATAAAAAAGAATCGGATTGAGAGAACTGAATTAGGGAAGAAAAAAAACGTTAAGGGGTGAGATTAAAAAACAATTTAAATAAAAAAGAATGGAATTGAGAGGACTGAATTAGGAAAAAACTTTAAGGGATGCGTTATGAAAAATTTAATAAAGGGAGGGAGTAATGGGTAAAAAGTAAAAAAGAATAAAAGGGAAAAAGGAAGATAGAAGCTGGGGATCGAACCCCTGACACGTCGATACATAAGTCAAGCTGTTAGCCAGTAAACCATTGATACTTTTATGTTAGAGTCACAATGCTTTTTTTTAACCACTAAAAAAGTGGTTTTAAAAGAAGACAAAACAGCGGAAGTTTTACCCTTGAAAGTGTTTGTTATTACATTGTAGTCTTAATTGAATAGTAGCTTTTGTTATTTTCTAATTGAATATATATATATATATATATATATATATATATATATATATATATATAATATAGTAATATTTCACAACATTAAAAAAAATGTAATATGAAAGCATGTTATAAAACGACATGATGTTAAAATTAAACAGATGAGCCCGTTAGATCTATTTTAAAGCAGCATCAAAGTGACGCGTTTGATGAGCTGGAATAGATGAAACGAACGTAACGAGAATTATGGAGCGTCAGTTTATAAGCGTTAGTTACAAAAGTAACTAAATGTCATGGAATGGTGACGCAAAATACACCCAATCACATAATTAACATTAATATATTTTTATTATTTATTTATTTTTCCACACTCAATTTCCAATAAGATTTTACCACATCACTCTACAAATATTTGACACAAAAATTTGATACTGAAAGGACGTCAGAGTTATTTGAGTGTCAAATGCTGACACTGTCACGTCACAGGCAGATTGTACTTTTTGACCAAAAAGTGAACAATCTGCCTGTGACATCACATGCAGGGTTATTCATGGTCTTATTAGTATATAGGAAGAATGCGCGGGTAAAAAATAGTCATCGGAAACAAATTTAAGTCACCTTATCTGTTCTGGCTTTTGACTTGGTCTACAAATGTAAACACCATAATTAGTTGACCGGCCATTGGCAACAAGAATGTGGCACGTGGCATTACATCACACCGTACGACCTACATACACGAACACGACACCAAACTCGATTGCTACACAACCAGATGGTTAGTAACCAATTCTAACGCTACCACATGCGTTGTCATAAACTAATTTTTATAAAATTTAATAAATACTGTAATATGTGGTCAGGAATAGATATATCAGCTCAAACAGAAAATTTTTAAGTATTAAGTCATGACAATGTGGCTAGGCTAGGGTTTGATTACCCGCCAATACTGCTATAATCATGATCCATTCATAGGTATTGTTAAAACTTAAACATACACATTTAAGAACATCTGAACATGTTTTAAGTTAATTTATTTAATTTGTTTACAGGAGGCTCAAATACAAAATAAAATAATTTGAGCATTACCTGCTCTTTTAAATAGGACGACCTACTCCTTAATTGAACTAGACTTTACCACTCACCTTCATCCGAAAAAGAAAGAAACCGCACAAAAGCAGTATGCCGGCCTATTTGTTAGATTATATGTAACTTGTTTAACTTTTAAGTTAAACTGAAAATACTTATATTTTTAATATTTCCTAAATAGCAAACACAATTACGGAGTATATAGTAAGATTGAGACTTCAACACACAGCCTTATAGAGAATAACATAACATGTTGTAGAAGTCATTTTGATCATTGATATTTCTGTACACTTAGATTTCTTGTATCGTCTTGGTTCATGGTTATCTTCTTGCATGACGACACTATTCAATTCGAAATCAAGCACTAATTAATTTCACCCGATAAGATATACTTCTAATTTTACGCGACCGAGACCTTGATAAACCATACATTGATACATACATAACTCGATATCACAAGTTTATTGAATCTAATAGACTTTAGTAGATTCTATATAGAAAGAACGATTTGGTTTTATAAAAAATACTAGTTACATTTATCCTTTACATACTAAATCCCACAAGGGGAATACGACAACGGTCCCCTCCCTTTTCACACTCATATTTTCAATTTTCACCCCTCACCTATACACAACTTGCAAAAGTTACACCAAACTTTAGGAGGGTAAAATGTAAACTTTCCAAATTAAAATACAAAATTCACCCAAACCCTTCAACATCCCGTATCTTCCGCCTCGTTCCGAGTTAAATTTCACCAAGCACTCCGTTAAACTCGAAATATTTTTACGAACAAAACGAAACTAACTACGTTCGATTCGGACACTTTTTAAAAAACGCTAAACACAACGACAACCCGTATCTTCCCACTCGCCGTGAGTTAAATGTTTCCGACAGCACCATCAGACTCGAAATAATTTTATGAACAAAACGATACTAAATAAGTTGAAAACGGACACTTTTTAAAAAAAGCGAAATACAGCCCGTATCTTCCTGCTCACCGCGAGCTAAATTTTTTCACCAGCACCATTAGACTCGAAATAATTTTAACAACAAAACGAAACTAACTACGTTCGAGCCGGACAGATTTTAAAAAACACTAAAGACGACGACACCAACAACGAAGCATAACACATGTGCCGTTTTTCCTTCTGTAAATAAAACTGCGTTAAATATGAATACGCCGACCGAAAGCCCCCGCCGCATCGCGCGGGCCGGACCCGGACTAATTTGTCACTATCACGAATATATTCATTGAGCAACAAATGCTTACATTTCAACCCCTTAACCCAACTTACGTTAAGTGTTACTACTATATATGCAAATAAATAACAAAAATAAATCGTATGAATTAAAATTTAAACACTATAGGCTCAAATTTTTTGTAAAAACCATCCTGATTATTTCTAGTAATCATTAATAGAATTTTTCTTATTAGGACTATTATTAAGAATTAGATTTATGCACAAAGTAATTCTACATTAAGGGAGTTAAGGGAAGTTAGTTTCATAAAGTAGTTGATTGAATTGTTTTTACAATCAAACTGTCATTAAAAAAGTTCATATCAATAAATTTAAAATACATGTAATTAATGCAATATCAGCTAATGTATCAAATTTCATCCCTACATTTATATCCAATTTACCTGGTCAAAAAGTTACATTATTTATTATTTACAGCAACAAATAACTACAAATTTACAAATCGTAGCTTCGTAGGTGCACCAAAAAACAATATACTGTAGTAAATAGAATAACTACTACACCGTAATATATATATATATATATATATATATATATATATATATATATATATATATATATATATATATATATATATATATTTTTTTTTTTTTTTTTTTTTTTTTTTTTTTTTTTTTTGAAATACAAAAATTAAAATCTTACATTAGCATTGAATAGTTAGTTGGGTAGTTGCACCCCCACACGACCCCATCCTCTCTTTAAATTCCCAAATTTCCCCCTCTTGTTCATATCACATTTTCTGTTCCCTCAATTTCTTCCATTAAAATTCACACGTCATTCTTCAATTTCCGATCAGTTAAATCCTCCAGTTCTCCATGGCCGACACACAACAACCACCGGTTCCATCTCCGGCTCCGGCGACCACCAAAACCCTCCCCAATTTCTTACTTTCAGTAAAACTAAAATACGTGAAATTAGGCTACCATTACTTAATCTCACACGGTATGTACCTTTTACTAACTCCCATACTCGCAATCATATCAATTCACTTATCGACACTTACAACGCATGATTTAATCCATTTGTGGGACCAACTTCGATTCAATTTAATCACAGTTGTTATATGTTCGATATTAGTTGTATTTCTAGCCACACTTTACTTCATGAGTAGACCGAAAAAAGTCTATTTAGTTGATTTCGCGTGTTACAAACCGGATGAGGAACGAATTGTAACACGAGAAATATTTATGGACCGTTCAACTCGAGCTGGAACATTTACTGAAGAGAATTTAGCTTTTCAGAAGAAAATTCTAGAACGTTCTGGTTTAGGTCAAAAAACTTATTTTCCAGAAGCGGTTTTGGCTATTCCGCCTAATCCGTGCATGGCGGAAGCTCGAAAAGAGGCGGAAATGGTTATGTATGGAGCGATTGATGATTTGTTGGCGAAAACGGGGATTAAAGCTAAGGAAATTGGGATATTGATTGTGAATTGTAGCTTGTTTTGTCCAACACCGTCATTGAGTTCAATGATTGTGAATCATTATAAGCTTAGAGGAAATATTATGAGCTATAATCTTGGTGGAATGGGTTGTAGTGCTGGTTTAATTGCCATTGATCTTGCAAAACAACTTTTGCAGGTAATTTTAAATATTTTTATCTGTGTTATATAATATTTGATAAAAGTTATACTAATGAAAACATTTTTTATACCAAATTCATTCATATAAATTTCATCAAATATTACATAAATATTTATAGTCAAAATTTTGAAAGAATTTTTTTTAAAATTCAATCTAGACAATTATTTTGGGACGTACTGTCATATATGGTTAATAGTTGATAATTGATATAAATGAAACGAATTGTTATGTTTGTTGATAATTGATATAAATGAAATGTTTTGTTATGTTTGTTGATAATAGGTGAACCCTAATTCATATGCAATGGTGGTAAGCACTGAGAACATAACATTGAATTGGTACTTCGGAAACAATCGGTCAATGCTTGTGTCAAACTGTTTATTTCGAATGGGAGGTGCAGCAGTTTTGTTGTCAAATAGGTCATCTGATCGTCGTCGTTCAAAGTATCAACTCATTCACACTGTTCGAACACACAAAGGTGCGGATGACAGATGTTATAATTGTGTTTTCCAAGAAGAAGACGAGAACAAAAAGATAGGTGTAGCGCTTTCAAAAGATCTTATGGCGGTTGCTGGTGAGGCTTTGAAAACAAATATCACAACGCTTGGACCGTTAGTGCTTCCTATGTCGGAACAACTTTTGTTTTTCGTAACATTAGTTGCTAGGAAAGTGTTTCAAATGAAAATTAAACCGTACATACCAGATTTTAAGCTTGCGTTTGAGCATTTTTGTATTCACGCTGGTGGACGAGCGGTTCTTGATGAGTTAGAAAAGAATCTCGATTTAGCTGATTGGCATATGGAGCCTTCTAGAATGACGCTAAATAGGTTTGGGAATACGTCGAGTAGTTCGTTATGGTACGAATTAGCTTATTCTGAGGCTAAGGGAAGGATTAAAAAGGGTGATCGGTCATGGCAAATAGCTTTTGGGTCGGGTTTTAAATGTAATAGTGCGGTGTGGAGAGCGTTGAAGACAATTGATCCGGCTAAAGAGAAAAATCCTTGGACCGATGAGATTGATAACTTCCCGGTTCATGTTCCGAAAATTGAGAAAATCGGTTCTTAGAAGTAACAAAATTGTTTACATTATTATTTTTTGTGATTTTGAAGGTTTGATATGCATATACTGTAATATTGTTGTTATGTTATTATTGAAAGTAAAAGAGGTCATTCCCATTTAACTTCCAATTATATTGCATTGGTTGGTTTATACTTTAAAGTTTACATTTTTTCAAACGTTACATTGTGAAATTTGTTATGACTAAAACATACTCATAGTATTGATTGTACAAGAATATAATTATAAATATAAATATATGTATTTTTTTGGGGCTAAAAATACGAGTACTCGTATAGAAACTGAGACCTCCTCTCTATAAGAGAAAACGTCATCAAACGGGAGATACAAGAAAAAGATACGGAACAAAGCTCGTACCTAGAAAACTAAGAGATACGAAAATAAAAACAAATCTATACCGAGCCTTGTCCGATACAACCAAATACAAACCAAATACCACAATGTCCAGTACCGATTAACAACGGCTAAACAAAAAAGATATTATATCGTAAATTATACGCTATTTATTATTTATTGAGTATATCACAGTACTACAACTTGACCCAATATTATGAGTACTGTATTACCAATATACAACTTGAAATAAATGTGTAATACGGAGTAAGTAAATTTATTTCAAAACAATAAACAGTTCTAAACATGAATTTCTTATGATATAACTATTTTGCGCAATGCCCGAATGGTTGTTTTTATATCTTTACAAACACGACTCTTAAAATAATAAACAATGCAAATTACCAAAGATTGGGTGTATCTTTGTTCTTTTGTCATTGACTAATTGGTTGACATTTCGTGCATTAATATGTTTTTGAGAACTAGTGTTGTGTTGTGTTGTGTTGTGTAAAGGGATAAATTGGATCACCGAAGTAAAGTGGGTAGTTGAACAAAGTAATGACCAACATGATACACTTGACCAAAGGTCCACTTGATCCAACAAAATATGTACATTTTTCTGTGTTTAAAAATAAAGTGAATATTGAATACAGTATTATATTAGAAATTATAATTATATAATACTGTACCAATTACCCAATTGTTGAAACAATCTGAACAAAATCAAAGATTTAAGATGTATCTTGTCATCAACGATACAATTGTGAGTTCAAAACGTGTATGATTTGTGTTTACCTGATTGTTTTTTTTTTAACAGCTGTAAATTTTTATTAAAACTAGCAAGATGCTAGAAAGAAAAATACAAGGGAAACAAAGAAAAAGGAATTTACAATGAAAGTAAAGGCGATTGCAACCAATGATTCCAATTACAATTTTTCTTATGAGCTCTTGCCGAAATCCAATTGTAGCTTGTCACCACTATACTATCTATCACATGACATTTCCGAAAACTCTTGTCTTTGAAAATGGTACAGTTTCGCAATCTCCATATGGACCAAAGCGTTGCAAAGATAACGATGGAGGTGATGAGACGCTTATTATGAAGAATCGGGACACCATCAATCCAAGCCCACAGATTAGCCATGGAGGGCCACGAAGGAAGAGAAAGGCTCGACCACAGGGAGATTTTAGACCAAATCTGTTTACTTGTGTCACAATGAAGAAATATATGATCTGCATCCTCAAAAGTTTCATCACAGAAGCAACATCCCGAATCATCAATATCTATTCCACGTGCAACTAAGTTATCCCTTGTCGCCAGCCTATAGATTTTCAGACACCAGATGAAAATGTTGACTTTAATGGGCACAAGTTTACACCACGTTGTAGCTACGGTGTAGGGGGCTGAATCATGGTCGTCTATGAGTTTTCGGGCAGAAGAGACAGAGAATGTGTCTCCCTTCCAAATCCAACGATCTGGGTCAGAAGTGATAGAGGTAGAATGAAGAATCTGATATAATGATTCCAAGTTTTCCACCTCAATTCCGTAACGTGGTTCTCTACGCCAAAAGAATGACCATGAGTTGTTAGCAAATCGTGAAGCAACCGTGCTGTAATTGCTTGAGTCTAGAGCCAGTAATCTAGGAAAACATGTTGCAAGTGAAATACCATTAACCCAAGGGTCGAACCAAAACTCAGCATTAGTACCATTCCCGAGACGAAGATGAAGATGAGAAGCATTCATTGCATAATCTGTGTGGATCATTTCAATTGTTTTACAGATTACCGACCAAATCCCTGAAGCATTCGCACTGCATGGAATGGAAGCACCTCTACCATTGCCGTGTATAGCCGAGATGATTTTTCTCAAACTAGAATCTTTACTCGTTACAAACCTCCATCGCCATTTATATAATAACGCCAAGTTTTGAGACTTAAGACTTGGAACTCCCAATCCTCCCTTCTCTAGTGGGTTAAGAATTAAACGCCAACTCGCCCAATGAATTTTGCGGGTGTTTTCTTTTTCGCCCCAAAAGAAGGAAGATCTCAATGATTCAAGTTTATTTAAGACATTTTTCGGTACTCTAAACATCGACAAATAATAAGTACCTATCGATCCAAGCACTGATTTGATAAGTGTTAGCCTTCCTCCCATCGAAATTAGATTTGATTTCCAGGATGCGAGTCTTTTCTTTGTTTTTTCTATAATAGGATCCCAACTCACAGCTTTGCGCATATCTCGACCCACAGGTAGACCCAGATGAGTAAACGGGACCGAAGAAGGAAGACAGCCAATTCTGTTGGCAGCATTCGACACCAAAATAGAAGGAACCCCCACACCGTATAGCAAGGATTTGTGTGGGTTCAATTTAAGACCCGAAACAGTGAAGAAACATGCCAGGATTAGAATTAAGTTGTCCAGATTTGTTTCGTTCCAATCGCCTACAAAGATCACATCATCTGCATATAAACAGGACGATAAATCATAAAAATGAGGATTATTACCAATGCGAAGGGGCTGAAACAGTGCTGCATTTGTAGCATCTTGCAGAGCCGCAATTAACCCTTCCATGCCTATAATGAAGAGGAAAGGAGATAAGGGGTCTCCTTGGCGAAGACCTCTACCAATTGAAAATTCAAAGGAAGGGCTTCCGTTGAGTAGAAGTGAAGCTTTGGACGATGTAAGACAAGCCCTGATCCAAGAAATCCATCGCACACTGAATCCCATGAAACGCATCATTGAGAAAATGTACTCCCAATGTATCGTGTCAAAAGCCTTCTCGAAATCAATTTTAAACAACAAAGCTTTCTTTTTTCTTTTTTTGCACCAAGTAATTGCTTCATTTATCATCATAGGACCATCTAGAATTTGTCTTCCTTTGATGAAAGCGGTTTGGTTTGGACCAATAACCTCATCGATCACTAAAGCCAACCTATTAGCCAAAATCTTTGCAATGATCTTGTATTGTATCCCGATCAGGCTGATTGGACGAAAATCATGAACATGAATTGAGTTTTCTTTCTTAGGAATAAGGGAGAAGAATGCAGAGTTACAACCAGTCGGTATAAATGCCTTGAGCATAAAATCGTTCACCATTTCTAAAAGCTCGATCTTGATAAGATCCCAGAAATGTTTGACGAACTTGAACGTGAAACCATCTGGGCCCGGGGATTTGTCGCTTCCGCATGACCAAATTGCCTTTATAACTTCTTGCTCAGAAAAGTCAGTACTAATCAGGTTACTCAGTTCCGATGATAGAGTTCGGTGAATGTTTGAATTTGTTCACAAAAAAATTAAGAAATGTTTCTTTCACTTGTATCGGATTTGAAATCCATATTCCGTCGGACATCACCCCTTCTATTTGCAATTTTTTTCTCTTACGGTTGATGGCCGTATGGAAAAAAGAGGAATTCTCATCACCAAGCGAATGAACAAGTTTCTTATATTTTTGAGCCTGATTATGAGCTTCTAAAGATTCCATTTGCTCCAATGTTTTAATGTGGATGCATCTGTTAGTAGCAAGTTGAAAAGGATCTGAGCAGGCATCTAATAAAGCATCCATCTGATCGATTTCTTTTAAGATGTTAATTTTGGCCAAACATTGTTTTGACTTGTAAGAATTATGCCAAAGTTTGAGTGCTTCTTTGACTCTTTTCAACTTATCTTTAAACCGCAGCTGTGGGTTGTGTGAAGTTAGACCCGTATTATCATTCCAAGCTTTTGTTACCACCTCTTCAAAGCCTTTAATTTCAAACCAAGAATGAAAGAGTTTGAAAGGAATCGGTCCGTAGTCTACCCTTTCATTACGAAGAATGATAGGGCAATGGTCCGACCATAAGTTGGAGAGAATGATACCAGAGAGGTAGGGAAACGTTCCCAAAATTCCATCAGAAACAAGGAATCTATCGAGCAACGAGCGATGTGTAAACCTTTTATTGAACTGAGAAAAAGCCTTTCCACCCAATTTAATATCAACTAGACCGCAATCATGGATGAAGCTATTAAAGTCGTTAGCTTCAGCCTGATTAAAACAAGTTCCATAGCGTTCATGAGGAAAGCGAACTGCATTAAAGTCTCCGAACACAATAAAATCACCTGCATTTTGTGTGACAAAGTTACGAATGTAATCCCATAATCTTTTCTTCTTAACCTGAGATTGTGGAGCATAGATATTAATAAGAAAAGTAGTTCTCGCACTTCCTACAAAAGCTCCTTCAACGATGAGCAAATTTCCAAAAGAAATAACTCTCTTACTAGAGAACACTCTTGGGTCCCAAATCGTCACTATACCTCCCGATCTACCCGAAACCGATGAAGAAGCAACTTTGAAATTGAAATTTCCCCACATCACTTTTATTGAAAAATGACATAAGTTAGCCAATTTAGTTTCTTGTATGCCCAAAATCGTGATGTTGTGTTCTGAGCACAGACTTTTAATCCATCTTTGTTTCAAAATAAAATGCATCCCTCCTCCAATATTAATGGACATTAGATTCATGAGACGATTTTATAACCTCTCATATTGATCACAACTTTGTTGAGGTCGAAAGATGAAAGTTCTAAGTTATAGCCAAGCACTTTACTCATGTTTAACATCTTGTTTCGAAACACATTATTAGCGCCATCAGAGGAGTTGGTAGAGCTAATAATAGGGGAGTGAAAACGTTCACCGTTTAGTCCAGGAGGTTTCGATAAGGAAGAGGACCCAGAGTCTTGATTCACTTCAATTATTTCATTATCATTTCCTTGTGGTTCGATTATACTTTCAGCAACACATGTTTCAATTATCGTATTTTGAGTAGCTTCTGCCTCTACCTGAACCACTTCATTATCGCCTGACTTTGTTTTTGTTTCCTCTCTAGTCGCATTATTAGTATTCGAAGGAATTTGCACCTGCTCAGGAAAAGGGGTAGAAGGGACAAATGGGGCCACTTCTTCTGAATTAACAGAGGATTCATCCGAAAAAACCTCATCATCCTCATCCGATGATTCGTCTTTTTCCAAGTCGAGCACATTTGCATTCCAGTTGGATGTTTCTCGGACCAACACTTTATAAGCTTTTTTCTTAATCATCACCGAAATCCTATCATGGATGTAATCCAATCTAGGTGTGATAATGCAAAGTTTACCCCAACCCTTTTTACCGTTTGAGGAAGCAATAAACGCTTTAGTACCAAAAGATGAAGCGATCCTTTTAAAAGACGATTCATTCCAAGCACAAGCAGGTAAACCTGCAATGTCAATCCAAACTGCCCTTTCATTGATCACAAAGTTTTCATCGAAGATTTTGAATTCCTCGATGTAAGAAAGGATCTTTTCATTGCACTTAAACTTTTCCAAGGAGATTTCATTTTGAAATTCCACATCTATCCAAGAGCCTCCAATGTGGTGGATTTTGAGATTATGGAATCCCTCCACATGCCAAATTCGTTTGATATATGGAATAAGTGCAATATCCTTAATCTTTATAAAGAGTAAGAGTGGTGCATCATTACCTTGAATCAGTTCTTCATCAGGGATGTTAATATACTTCAGTCCAGATTTGACAGTGATAGGAGAAGCATATTCATTAACTGCCTTAGCAAAGGAAGTTTTATTCAATTAAGGAAATTCCTTAAAGTTTTGAATTCTAGTAGGATGAATAAAAGCATCCGACCCAATAGAATTCCCAGAATGTTTTCTTGCTTCTCCTCTATCAAAACGAGATTTAGCAGCAAAAATATGATAATTACCGGCCCAAATGTTTGATAATCGCCTTTCCAGAGAGTTGATAGAATCAACGTTAAGAAATCTAGCAAAAGCGAAACGTTTACCTTGTTTTGATAATTTGCTTGCGATGTAAACGTCCAGGAGAGTTCCATGATCTTTGCAAATATCGCGTAAGTCGTTAATCCCAAACGTCGGTGGGAAATTAGTAATGAAGATCGAAGTAGCAATCTTTGCTGTGTTGATATGATCCTCACGATGGGCCATGAAATTAGCAATTGAAGAAGAAAGGGGTTTGCAGGGAGAGGTGGTCACCGGTGTTTGATCCCACCAGTGTTTACCTGATTGTAGTATTCTCTTTTTTAAAAATAATATTGTAATATTAAATGATAATGATATTATATCTACTGAAATTTTTTTTATCTTTTGCTTAAAAAAAATAAATGCTATAGAAATGATTTTTCAGTCTTGATTTCAACAAATATTTTGATTAGGGACGTTAGCGGATCGAATTTGGATAGAGTAATGTTATATTCATATCCATTTTGTTTTTTAAATTCATATTCATAATCATTTGAGGGTGTGTTTGGTGTTACTAGCTCGAGCTGGAGCTTATAGCTGAAGCTGGAGCATATTTGCTTATGGTTGGAGCTGGTAGTTGCGCTTATTTTTGAATCTAGAAGCTGGAGCTTATATTTTATTAAGTGTTTGGTGAAAAGTAGCTGGAGCTGGAGTTTATTATTGTAAATTGACTAAATTGGACAACAAAATATATTATAGATGGAAGTTGTGATGTGGTCCAACGGTTGGTGACCTGCCTCCTTTAGGGGAGGTCATGAGTTCGACTCCCGTTGGCTACATATTAAAAACACAATTACATCCCTACCATGAAAGTATCCACTCATGACACCTTTCCCATATCGTTTGGGGGTAAAGGGGAGGGGGTTTTACTTTGCCGTGCCCTTGGATCGGTTTCAAGGTTTCCTCCCAGGCAGCGATGGGGGCGGGATTATTATCGTTGCATCGGCATAGTCAAAACGGGAGATGATCGCAACGGGTGGTTTAGTCCCCTCAGGTGATCCAAATCGCTGTTCAAAAAAAAAATATATATTATAGATGATTACATAAGGTCAAAAATGTAATTTTTAACTTCATAAGGTAGGAAGCTTAGAAGCTTATTTCATAAGCTACTTCAACTAGCTTCTTTTTCCAGAGCTTATTTTTTTCATAAGCTCAGAAATTTATGTCATCTAAACAATGCTACTGGCTTAAGCTTAAGCTCCCATAAACTCCAATAAACTGTGCAACCAAACACACCTAAAATATAATTTATTCATCTATACCCATATCAATATCCGTCAGATTATGTTGGTGTTTTGGTGTCATTGAACAATAATTTTAGGTAGTTGCGATTTACGTAGAAGCAATGGTTATCGAGTTATACCTATTAGTGAAGTGCACGACTGCAAGAGTTGACTCGATAATGCGTCGAAAATAACAAGGGTCAAGGGGGTTGCCTCCCTTACGGGGTCCAAGGGGCAGCGCTTTCAAGGGGTTTCCAGCCAAAAATTACACCTTTACGTGTAACAGTTTTTCCAGCAAAAAATGAATGGTTGCACCCTTTCATTTTAAACTGCATATGAAACAGAATTTCATAATTCGTTTTTGAGACATTTGTTTACACATACACAACTACATAATACACATTCCTCTAATAATCTGATTGTAATTTCATTGTCAAATACGTAAACTTATCCTTCTAAAGATTTCGTGAAACCAAGACAATCATTGAATCGAAATACTTTATAGAAAAAGTGATTACACGATTCATGATTCAATCCGGACATTCAAATCATATTTTGTTTCCAACAGATTAAACGGTTTAATGAAAATTCACTGGATATTTCAAAAATAGTTAAAAAAAAAATTCTTTTATAAAATGAAATTATCTAAGTATTTGTAAAACTATTTGTAGTGGTGGTGGTAAAATGTTGACACTGCTTTCTCTAGGGTATGTCGGTAATGTGGCAAAGGTGGTGGGATGAAGGAAAGCAATGTGAAAGATGTTGAGAGAATGTGTTGGATGATGTATCAATTTATAATTTAATTAATTGAAAAGGTAGTAGAATAGGCAAAAAATAATAATAATAAAATAACCTTAATGCACGCGATAGGTTCTGTGAAGACATGAAGCACACCAAGAAAACATCCTAGCACGCCAAGCTACTATCGTGTTGGTAGGGTGGTAGCACCACCTTTCTTCCTTCACTTTGCGTTGCAAGCAACCTAACAAATATCAATATAACGTAATATAATTAATACTTACAAAAAAATGTGTACCTTATCGTCAATTGAATAAAATTTGTTACAATTGTAAGTAAATATATGTCTTATTAATGTTACGTATAATCTCTAAGGTAATTTGTTAGTCTCGCACATGCTTTGAGCTACTTTTGTTTATTATTAAAGCTGATTAAAACTTCTCTGTATGATCAAAGTAAACTTTGGTTTACATAGAATGATCAGGGTGTAGTTATTCCGAATAAAGTTAGGTTAGTGGTTAAAGGATATCAGTAGATACCAGATCTGGATTATGATGAGGTTCTCACTCCTGACGCTTGTCTGGAAGCTATTCGCATATTTCTGACCTTTGCCTCATTCAAACTTTTTAAGGTATATCCGATGGATGTGAAAAGTGCATTTTTGTATGGCACTCTACAGGAAACCTTTTATGTTACACAACCTCCCAGTTTTATGGATCCACATCATCCAGATAAGGTATATCGTCTGTAAAAGACATTGTTTGGTTTATTCCAGGCTTCGAGAGCCTGGTATGCAACATTGTCTAACTACATGATTGATAATTGTTTCAGATGAGGTGTCATTGATCAGACTTTGTTCATCAAGGAAAATGGTTAGGATATCATGCTGGTACAAGTGTACATGGATGACATCATTTTAGTTTCCACAAATAAGAAAATGGTAGATGAGTTCGAGCAAATGATGCAAAGGAAGTTTAAAATGAGTTCTCTTGGAACAATTAAGCTTATTCTCGGTCTACAAGTTGTTTGGTATAGACCAAACAGACAATGGCGTTTTTCTTGATCAAAGGAAGTATGTAGCTGAAATTTTGAGCCGGTTCAAGATGGACGAAGAAAAAGTTGCTAATAATCCTCTATCGGTGAATCACAGGATTACCCCAGAGAATCAGGGGGAGAAAGTCAACCAGACGATGTATAGAGGTATCATTGGGTCACTAATGTATCTTACTGTTTCTTAACCAGATATCATGTTTTTCACTTGCTTATGTGCTCATTATCAGGAAAACCCGAATGTGAATCATCTTTTTGTGGTTAAGAAAATATTGCGTTATCTAAAGGGCACACCAATTTTGGGTCTATGGTATCCATGTGACGATGATTTAGCGTTGACTGCTTATAGTGACTCAGACTATGGAGCATGCAAACGAGATTTCAAGTCAACATCAAGGGGATGTCAGTTTCTGGGAAGTCACTTAGTTACTTGGCAGTGCAAGAAGCAGATAGTGGTGGCTTAGGCAACATGTGAAGCTGAGTATATCGCCACAACCATTTTTACCTCGCATGTTGTTTGGATTCAACAACAGCTACGTAATTACGGTTTGAATATCTCAAACACTCCCATCTTTATTGATAATACTGCTGCTATAACTGTTACTAAGAATCCTGTAAATAACTCTAAGACTAAGCACATACGAATTAAGTACCATTTCATTAAGGACTGTTATGAAAAGAAACTGATTAATGTCCTACAAATAGGTACAACCACCAAGAGAGCCGACGTATTCATTAAGGTTTTTGACAGACTAAGCTTTGGATTCCTGTTAAACGAACTAGGAGTTAAGATAGGTATGAAGTTATTCCTGAAGTGACCCTTGTTAATGAGACCGATAATGACCCTGGCGATGAGTCTAAAGAGTAACCAGACTTTCTGTATTTTACTATTTTCCAAGTGTATCTCTGCATAACATGTTTACTTTTTGCATAATTTCTTTCTTTTAAAGTGTTCTATTTTTGTTTTACTTTTATTTGCATGATTTCTCTCTATCTTGCTTGCTTCTTATTGTTTGCATGATTCGTTAAGATATGTAGAATTTGCATGATAGTTTTACTTTGTGTTCTTTATATTATTTTATGTATGGGTGTTGATAAAATACAAAAAGCCATAAAAAGAGTAGTTGACTTATTTGTTGGGAAATGACTGTACTACTGAACTTGCATGTCTGTTGTTATGCGTACAAGGTGAGTAGTACATGTTGGGTCATGATGTATTGGTAGACTTTACTGACCAAATTGAAATGTCCCGTTCTTATTGATTAAAAACGTTCCATATTAATTGATTTCGTTGCGAGGTTTTGACCTCTATATGAGACGTTTTTCAAAGACTGCATTCATTTTAAAACAAACCATAACCTTTATTTCATCAATAAAGGTTTAAAAAGCTTTACGTAGATTATCAAATAATGATAATCTAAAATATCCTGTTTACACACGACCATTACATAATGGTTTACAATACAAATATGTTACAACAAATTAAGTTTCTTGAATGCAGTTTTTACAAAATATCATACAAGCATGGACTCCAAATCTCGTCCTTATTTAAGTATGCGACAGCGGAAGCTCTTAATAATCACCTGAGAATAAACATGCTTAAAACGTCAACAAAAATGTTGGTGAGTTATAGGTTTAACCTATATATATCAAATCATAATAATAGACCACAAGATTTCATATTTCAATACACATCCCATACATAGAGATAAAAATCATTCATATGGTGAACACCTGGTAACCGACATTAACAATATGCATATATAAGAATATCCCCATCATTCCGGGACACCCTTCGGATATGATATAAATTTCGAAGTACTAAAGCATCCGATACTTTGGATGGGGTTTGTTAGGCCCAATAGATCTATCTTTAGGATTCGCGTCAATTAGGGTGTCTGTTCCCTAATTCTTAGATTACCAGACTTAATAAAAAGGGGCATATTCGATTTCGATAATTCAACCATAGAATGTAGTTTCACGTACTTGTGTCTATTTTGTAAATCATTTATAAAACCTGCATGTATTCTCATCCCAAAAATATTAGATTTTAAAAGTGGGACTATAACTCACTTTCACAGATTTTTACTTCGTCGGGAAGTAAGACTTGGCCACTGGTTGATTCACGAACCTATAACAATATATACATATATATCAAAGTATGTTCAAAATATATTTAAAAAACTTTTAATATATTTTGATGTTTTAAGTTTATTAAGTCAGCTGTCCTCGTTAGTAACCTACAACTAGTTGTCCACAGTTAGATGTACAGAAATAAATCGATAAATATTATCTTGAATCAATCCACGACCCAGTGTATACGTATCTCAGTATTGATCACAACTCAAACTATATATATTTTGGAATCAACCTCAACCATGTATAGCTAACTCCAACATTCACATATAGAGTGTCTATGGTTGTTCCGAAATATATATAGATGTGTCGACATGATAGGTCAAAACATTGTATACGTGTCTATGGTATCTCAAGATTACATAATATACAATACAAGTTGATTAAGTTATGGTTGGAATAGATTTGTTACCAATTTTCACGTAGCTAAAATGAGAAAAATTATCCAATCTTGTTTTACCCATAACTTCTTCATTTTAAATCCGTTTTGAGTGAATCAAATTGCTATGGTTTCATATTGAACTCTATTTTATGAATCTAAACAGAAAAAGTATAGGTTTATAGTCGGAAAAATAAGTTACAAGTCATTTTTGTAAAGGTAGTCATTTCAGTCGAAAGAACGACGTCTAGATGACCATTTTAGAAAACATACTTCCACTTTGAGTTTAACCATAATTTTTGGATATAGTTTCATGTTCATAATAAAAATCATTTTCTCAGAATAACAACTTTTAAATCAAAGTTTATCATAGTTTTTAATTAACTAACCCAAAACAGCCCGCGGTGTTACTACGACGGCGTAAATCCGGTTTTACGGTGTTTTTCGTGTTTCCAGGTTTTAAATCATTAAGTTAGCATATCATATAGATATAGAACATGTGTTTAGTTGATTTTAAAAGTCAAGTTATAAGGATTAACTTTTTTTTGCGAACAAGTTTAGAATTAACTAAACTATGTTCTAGTGATTACAAGTTTAAACCTTCGAATAAGATAGCTTTATATGTATGAATCAAATGATGTTATGAACATCATTACTACCTTAAGTTCCTTGGATAAACCTACTGGAAAAGATAAAAATGGATCTAGCTTCAACGGATCCTTGGATGGCTCAAAGTTCTTGAAGCAGAATCATGATACGAAAACAAGTTCAAGTAAGATCATCACTTGAAATAAGATTGTTATAGTTATAGAAATTGAACCAAAGTTTGAATATGATTATTACCTTGTATTAGAATGATAACCTACTGTAAGAAACAAAGATTTCTTGAGGTTGGATGATCACCTTACAAGATTGGAAGTGAGCTAGCAAACTTGAAAGTATTCTTGATTTTATGTAACTAGAACTTGTAGAATATATGAAGAACACTTAGAACTTGAAGATAGAACTTGAGAGAGATCAATTAGATGAAGAAAATTGAAGAATGAAAGTGTTTGTAGGTGTTTTTGGTCGTTGGTGTATGGATTAGATATAAAGGATATGTAATTTTGTTTTCATGTAAATAAGTCATGAATGATTACTCATATTTTTGTAATTTTATGAGATATTTCATGCTAGTTGCCAAATGATAGTTCCCACATGTGTTAGGTGACTCACATGGGATGCTAAGAGCTGATCATTGGAGTGTATATACCAATAGTACATACATCTAAAAGCTGTGTATTGTACGAGTACGAATACGGGTGCATACGAGTAGAATTGTTGATGAAACTGAACGAGGATGTAATTGTAAGCATTTTTGTTAAGTATGTAGTGACCCGAACTTTTCCATGTTTATATATATTAATTGAGATTGATATTTACATGATTAAATGTTTTCAACATGTTAAGCAATCAAACTTGTTAAGACTTGATTAATTGAAATATGTTTCATATAGACAATTGACCACCCAAGTTGACAGGTGATTCACGAACGTTAAAACTTGTAAAAATTATATGATGACATATATATGGATATATATATAGGTAACATGATACTATGATAAGTAAACATATCATTAAGTATATTAACAATGAACTACATATGTAAAAACAAGACTACTAACTTAATGATTTTTAAACGAGACATATATGTAACGATTATCGTTGTACAGACATTTAATGTATATATATCATATTAAGAGATATTCAAACATGATAATATCATGATAATATAATAATTTAAAATCTCATTTGATATTATAAACATTGGGTTAACAACAATTAACAAGATCGTTAACATAAAGGTTTCAAAACAACACTTACATGTAACGACTAACGATGACTTAACGACTCAGTTAAAATGTATATACATGTAGTGTTTTAATATGTATTTATACACTTTTTAAAGACTTCAATACACTTATCAAAATACTTCTACTTAACAAAAATGCTTACAATTACATCCTCGTTCAGTTTCATCAACAATTCTACTCGTATGCACCCGTATTCGTACTCGTACAATACACAGCTTTTAGATGTATGTACTATTGGTATATACACTCCAATGATCAGCTCTTAGCAGCCCATGTGAGTCACCTAACACATGTGGGAACCATCATTTGGCAACTAGCATGAAATATCTCATAAAATTACAAAAATATGAGTAATCATTCATGACTTATTTACATGAAAACAAAATTACATATCCTTTATATCTAATCCATACACCAACGACCAAAAACACCTACAAACACTTTCATTCTTCAATTTTATTCATCTAATTGATCTCTCTCAAGTTCTATCTTCAAGTTCTAAGTGTTCTTCATATATTCTACAAGTTCTAGTTACATAAAATCAAGAATACTTTCAAGTTTGCTAGCTCACTTCCAATCTTGTAAGGTGATCATCCAACCTCAAGAAATATTTGTTTCTTACAGTAGGTTATCATTCTAATACAAGGTAATAATCATATTCAAACTTTGGTTCAATTTCTATAACTATAACAATCTTATTTCAAGTGATGATCTTACTTGAACTTGTTTTCGTGTCATGATTCTGCTTCAAGAACTTCGAGCCATCCAAGGATCCGTTGAAGCTAGATCCATTTTTCTCTTTTCCAGTAGGTTTATCCAAGGAACTTAAGGTAGTAATGATGTTCATAACATCATTCGATTCATACATATAAAGCTATCTTATTCGAAGGTTTAAACTTGTAATCACTAGAACATAGTTTAGTTAATTCTAAACTTGTTCGCAAAAAAAAGTTAATCCTTCTAACTTGACTTTTAAAATCAACTAAACACATGTTCTATATCTATATGATATGCTAACTTAATGATTTAAAACCTGGAAACACGAAAAACACCGTAAAACCGGATTTACGCCGTCGTAGTAACACCGCGGGCTGTTTTGGGTTAGTTAATTAAAAACTATGATAAACTTTGATTTAAAAGTTGTTATTCTGGGAAAATGATTTTTATTATGAACATGAAACTATATCCAAAAATTATGGTTAAACTCAAAGTGGAAGTATGTTTTCTAAAATTGTCATCTAGACGTCGTTCTTTCGACTGAAATGACTACCTTTACAAAAATGACTTGTAACTTATTTTTACGACTATAAACCTATACTTTTTCTATTTAGATTCATAAAATATAGTTCAATATGAAACCATAGCAATTTGATTCACTCAAAACGGATTTAAAATGAAGAAGTTATGGGTAAAACAAGATTGGATAATTTTTCTCATTTTAGCTACGTGAAAATTGGTAACAAATCTATTCCAACCATAACTTAATCAACTTGTATTGTATATTATGTAATCTTGAGATACCATAGACACGTATACAATGTTTCGACCTATCATGTCGACACATCTATATATATTTCGGAACAACCATAGACACTCTATATGTGAATGTTGGAGTTAGCTATACATGGTTGAGGTTGATTCCAAAATATATATAGTTTGAGTTGTGATCAATACTGAGATACGTATACACTGGGTCGTGGATTGATTCAAGATAATATTTATCGATTTATTTCTGTACATCTAACTGTGGACAACTAGTTGTAGGTTACTAACGAGGACAGCTGACTTAATAAACTTAAAACATCAAAATGTATTAAAAGTGTTGTAAATATATTTTGAACATACTTTGATATATATGTATATATTGTTATAGGTTCGTGAATCAACCAGTGGCCAAGTCTTACTTCCCGACGAAGTAAAAATCTGTGAAAGTGAGTTATAGTCCCACTTTTAAAATCTAATATTTTTGGGATGAGAATACATGCAGGTTTTATAAATGATTTACAAAATAGACACAAGTACGTGAAACTACATTCTATGGTTGAATTATCGAAATCGAATATGCCCCTTTTTATTAAGTCTGGTAATCTAAGAATTAGGGAACAGACACCCTAATTGACGCGAATCCTAAAGATAGATCTATTGGGCCTAACAAACCCCATCCAAAGTACCGGATGCTTTAGTACTTCGAAATTTATATCATATCCGAAGGGTGTCCCGGAATGATGGGGATATTCTTATATATGCATATTGTTAATGTCGGTTACCAGGTGTTCACCATATGAATGATTTTTATCTCTATGTATGGGATGTGTATTGAAATATGAAATCTTGTGGTCTATTATTATGATTTGATATATATAGGTTAAACCTATAACTTACCAATATTTTTGTTGACGTTTTAAGCATGTTTATTCTCAGGTGATTATTAAGAGCTTCCGCTGTCGCATACTTAAATAAGGACGAGATTTGGAGTCCATGCTTGTATGATATTGTGTAAAAACTGCATTCAAGAAACTTATTTTGTTGTAACATATTTGTATTGTAAACCATTATGTAATGGTCGTGTGTAAACAGGATATTTTAGATTATCATTATTTGATAATCTACGTAAAGCTTTTTAAACCTTTATTGATGAAATAAAGGTTATGGTTTGTTTTAAAATGAATGCAGTCTTTGAAAAACGTCTCATATAGAGGTCAAAACCTCGCAACGAAATCAATTAATATGGAACGTTTTTAATCAATAAGAACGGGACATTTCAGTTGGTATCCGAGCGTTGGTCTTAGAGAACCAGAATTTTGCATTAGTGTGTCTTATCTAGTTTGTTAGGATGCATTAGTGAGTCTGGACTTCGACCGTGTTTACTTGAAAAATGATTGCTTAACAAATTTTGTTGGAAACTATATATTTTTTAACATGTGAATATTATGTGATATATTAATCTCTTAACGCGTTTGATATTATGTGATAGATGTCTACCTCTAGAACAAGTCCCATTGACTCACCTAATAATAATGAAGAGTCAAATGTAAATTGGAATGATTCGTGGACTGATTCACAAGTTCCCGAAGAGGAACCGGAAGAAGAGTCGGAACCGGAAGAAGAATCGGAACCGGAAGAAGAATCGGAACCGGATGAAGAAATAGAACCGGTGGGGGAAATAATAAAACGGTTAAGTAAAAGAAAATCCTCAACCAACCGACCAAGGTTAATTATGGTCAATGGTGTTTTCGCCAAGGAAGCAAAATATTGGGAGGATTACCAATTCTCCGATGAATCGGATTCCGACGAGAATTCCGATGATGTTATAGAAATTACCCCAACTGAATTTAAAAAGGCAAAAGAAAATAATAAGGGAAAGGGCATAAAAATAGAGAAATCTAATTCCAACCCCGATGAACTTTATATGTATCGTCAACCCCCGAAGTCCTTAAGTTGTAACAATGACCCGGGAACCTCTAAACCACCAGGTTTTTCTAAACCAATGTGGATAACGATGGCTCGTATTAGGGGAACATCATATATCCCTAGAAACTTGGCAAAACGAACCAAAACCGAAGAAGAAGAAATAAGCGAGTCGGAATAAGATAGTTGTATTCGTGTGGTGTAATATAAGTAATATAGTGTGCTTATGCTTTATGATATATGTAAAAATTTCTTGTATTAATAAGTATTTTTTTTATGAATCTAACTCTTGTCTATTTTACAGTATAAAAACACAAAATGGATAGACAACCCAATATTTTAAGAGACCTACCCGGAGACATGATTGATGAAATCTTGTCTAGAGTCGGTCAGAATTCTTCGGCACAACTATTTAAGGCGAGATCAGTTTGTAAGACATTCGAAGAACGTTCCAAGAATGCCTTGGTTTATAAAAGGCTTTCGTTCGAAAGATGGGGGATATCACATTGGGAAATCCATAAGTTACGATGTGTTTACTTTGACGCATATATTGCGGGGAACCCAAATGCTATTTTACGCAATGGGTTAAGAAATTATTTTGACTCAATATATCCGAATATTGGACTTCGTAATTTAGAAAAAGCGGCTAACATGCAACATAAAGAAGCATGTTATGCTTGCGGATTAGTAATGTTCGCTTCTCACCAAAGTGAGAACAAGAACATCGGCCTACAACTATTAAACAAAACGTTCCCACAAGTGACGGAGTCGGTAATTAGGGTAAGAAATGAGGTTTTTAGATTGTTACGGGACTGTTGGACATTACGTAACCCTCGTCCCTTTGACGACGTTACAACACGCTGTCTTATCAATGGCCATAACGGTTATGTTCCACAAGACCAAGGATGGGAAGTAATCCTAGTAAAACCAGAATGCATGACTTGTTTCTGGACGTATGAATTACGTGTCTTTATTGCCTTTGCTGAACGACTTGTGTACTAGCTAGAATTATCTTCACAACCATCTTGTATCAAATTTATTGTGTGCTATATTTCATGCTATATGTAAAATAAGCGGTATTGTAAGTTTGTAAAATATTGTGTAAAAGTTTGAACGCGAAATATTATTATAATCAGTTTTTCATATAGAATTGTAGTAGTTGAATTGTATATTAGCTACTAAGTATGAACTTAACTGGTAGGTACTACCCGAATTTAAACTTATAAAACGCTAATATGAAGAAAAAGCTTTTATAAATGAGTTCATATTATGCTACGAAATACTATTAACTACTCTTAATATTCTGTATGATTAACTTGTTCCATTTGACTATTTGAAGGAAATGGCACCGACTACTCGACACACCGTGAATATGAATGAAGAGGAATTCCGTACTTTTTTAGCTTCAAACATAGCCGCAGTACAGGCTGCGCTACATATCAACAATAACCTTGGATCTAGCAGTACAGGAAATTGTGTAGGATGCACCTACAAAGAATTCACTGCCTGCAAACCTTTGGAATTTGATGGAACCGAAGGACCGATCGGATTGAAACGGTGGACCAAAAAGGTCGAATCGGTGTTTGCCATAAGTAAGTGTACTGAAGAGGACAAAGTGAAGTACGCTACGCATACCTTTACAGGTTCTGCGTTAACATGGTGGAATACCTATCTAGAGCAAGTGGGACAAGACGATGCGTACGCACTACCGTGGTCAGCATTCAAGCACTTGATGAACGAGAAGTACCGTCCCAGAACCGAGGTCAATAAGCTCAAGACAGAACTTAGAGGGTTACGAACCCAAGGATTTGATATTACCACGTACGAAAGACGATTCACATAATTGTGCCTATTGTGTCCGGGAGCATTCGAAGATAAGGAAGAGAAGATCGACGCGTTTGTGAAAGGATTACCGGAAAGTATCCAAGAAGATATAAGTTCACACGAGCCCACCTCCATACAACAGGCATGTAGAATGGCTCACAAACTAGTGAACCAGATTGAAGAAAGAATTAAAGAACAGACTGCTGAAGAGGCCAATGTGAAGCAAGTCAAAAGAAAGTGGGAGGAAAACGGTGATAAGAATCACCAATACAACAACAACAGCAATTACAACAATAATCGCAACAATTATCCCAACAATCGCAACATCAATCGCAACTACAACAAATGGCCCAACAACAACAACAACAACAACAACAACAACAGCTACAACAATCTTCCCAACAACAATAATAACCACAGCAACAACAACAATCAGAAGCAGCTATGCCAAAGGTGTGAAAAGTATCACTCGGGGTTCTGCACCAAATTTTGTAACAAGTGTAAAAGAAATGGTCATAGCGCGGCGAAGTGTGAGGTCTACGGACCAGGGGTTAACAGAACGAAAGGAACAAATGGTGTCGGAACGAGTAATGGCGGAGCAAGTAGTGTCGGAGCAAGTTATGCCAATGTAGTTTGTTATAAATGTGGAAAACCGGGCCACATTATTAGAAATTGCCCGAACCAGGAGAACACGAATGGACAAGGCCGTGGAAGAGTTTTCAATGTTAATGCGGCAGAGGCACAGGAAGACCCGAAGCTTGTTACGGGTACGTTTCTTATTGACAATAAATCTGCTTACGTTTTATTTGATTCGGGTGCAGATAGAAGCTATATGAGTAGAGATTTTTGTGCTAAATTAAGTTATCCATTGACGCCTTTGGATAGTAAATTTTTACTCGAATTAGCAAATGGTAAATTAATTTCAGCAGATAATATATGTTGGAATCGAGAAATTAAACTGGTTAGCGAAACATTTAAGATTGATTTGATACCAGTAGAGTTAGGGAGTTTTGATGTGATAATCGGTATGGACTGGTTGAAAGAAGTGAAAGTAGAGATCGTTTGTTACAAAAATGCAATTCGCATTATACGAGAAAAAGGAAAACCCTTAATGGTGTACGGAGAAAAGGGCAACACGAAGCTACATCTTATTAGTAATTTGAAGGCACAAAAACTAATAAGAAAAGGTTGCTATGCTGTTCTAGCACACGTCGAGAAAGTACAAACTGAAGAAAAGAGCATCAATGATGTTCCCATTGCAAAAGAATTTCCCGATGTATTTTCGAAAGAATTACCGGGATTACCCCCACATCGATCCGTTGAATTTCAAATAGATCTTGTACCAGGAGCTGCACCAATAGCTCGTGCTCCTTACAGACTCGCACCCAGCGAGATGAAAGAACTGCAAAGCCAATTACAAGAACTTTTAGAGCGTGGTTTCATTCGACCAAGCACATCACCGTGGGGAGCTCCTGTTTTGTTTGTCAAGAAGAAAGATGGTACATTCAGGTTGTGTATCGACTACCGAGAGTTGAACAAACTTACCATCAAGAACCGCTACCCACTATCGAGAATCGACGACTTATTTGATCAACTACAAGGCTCGTCTGTTTATTCAAAGATTGACTTACGTTCCGAGTATCATCAAATGCGGGTGAAAGAAGATGATATTCCAAAGACTGCTTTTAGAACACGTTACGGTCATTACGAGTTTATGGTCATTCCATTTGGTTTAACTAATGCACCAGCTGTGTTCATGGACCTTATGAACCGAGTGTGTGGACCATACCTTGACAAGTTTGTCATTGTTTTCATTGATGACATACTTATTTACTCAAAGAATGACCAAGAACACGGTGAACATTTGAGAAAGGTGTTAGAAGTATTGAGGAAGGAAGAATTGTACGCTAAGTTTTCAAAGTGTGCATTTTGGTTGGAAGAAGTTCAATTCCTCGGTCACATAGTGAACAAAGAAGGTATTAAGGTGGATCCGGCAAAGATAGAAACTGTTGAAAAGTGGGAAACCCCTAAAACTCCGAAACACATACGCCATTTTTTAGGACTAGCTGGTTACTACAGAAGGTTCATCCAAGACTTTTCCAGAATAGCAAAACCCTTGACTGCATTAACGCATAAAGGGAAGAAATTTGAATGGAATGATGAACAAGAGAAAGCGTTTCAGTTATTGAAGAAAAAGCTAACTACGACACCTATATTGTCATTGCCTGAAGGGAATGATGATTTTGTGATTTATTGTGACGCATCAAAGCAAGGTCTCGGTTGTGTATTAATGCAACGAACGAAGGTGATTGCTTATGAGTCTAGACAATTGAAGATTCACGAACAAAATTATACGTCGCATGATTTGGAATTAGGCGCGGTTGTTTTTGCATTAAAGACTTGGAGGCACTACTTATATGGGGTTAAAAGTATTATATATACCGACCACAAAAGTCTTCAACACATATTTAATCAGAAACAACTGAATATGAGGCAGCGTAGGTGGATTGAATTATTGAATGATTACGACTTTGAGATTCGTTACCACCCGGGGAAGGACAGAGAACCCATTCGAGTAAAATCTATGAATATAATGATTCATAATAACCTTACTACTCAAATAAAGGAGGCGCAACAAGGAGTTTTAAAAATGAGAAATTTAAAGGATGAAATACCCAAAGGATCGGAGAAGCATCTTAATATTCGGGAAGACGGAACCCGGTATAGGGCTGAAAGGATTTGGGTACCAAAATTTGGAGATATGAGAGAAATGGTACTTAGAGAAACTCATAAAACCAGATACTCAATACATCCTGGAACGGGGAAGATGTACAAGGATCTCAAGAAACATTTTTGGTGGCCGAGTATGAAAGCCGATGTTGCTAAATACGTAGGAGAATGTTTGACGTGTTCTAAGGTCAAAGCTGAGCATCAGAAACCATCAGGTCTACTTCAACAACCCGAAATCCCAGAATGGAAATGGGAAAACATTACCATGGATTTCATCACTAAATTGCCAAGGACTGCAAGTGGTTTTGATACTATTTGGGTAATAGTTGATCGTCTCACCAAATCAGCACACTTCCTGCCAATAAGAGAAGATGACAAGATGGAGAAGTTAGCACGACTGTATTTGAAGGAAGTCGTCTCCAGACATGGAATACCAATCTCTATTATCTCTGATAGGGATGGCAGATTTATTTCAAGATTCTGGCAGACATTACAGCAAGCATTAGGAACTCGTCTAGACATGAGTACTGCCTATCATCCACAAACTGATGGGCAGAGCGAAAGGACGATACAAACGCTTAAAGACATGCTACGAGCATGTGTTATTGATTTCGGAAACAGTTGGGATCGACATCTACCGTTAGCAGAATTTTCCTACAACAACAGCTACCATTCAAGCATTGATATGGCGCCGTTTGAAGCACTTTATGGTAGAAAGTGCAGGTCTCCGATTTGTTGGAGTGAAGTAGGGGATAGACAGATTACGGGTCCGGAGATTATACAAGAAACTACCGAGAAGATCATCCAAATTCAACAACGGTTGAAAACCGCCCAAAGTCGACAAAAGAGCTACGCTGACATTAAAAGAAAAGATATAGAATTTGAAATTGGAGAGATGGTCATGCTTAAAGTTGCACCTTGGAAAGGCGTTGTTCGATTTGGTAAACGAGGGAAATTAAATCCAAGGTTTATTGGACCATTCAAGATTATTGATCGTGTCGGACCAGTAGCTTACCGACTTGAGTTACCTCAACAATTCGCGGCTGTACATAACACTTTCCAAGTCTCGAATTTGAAGAAATGTTTTGCTAAAGAAGATCTCACTATTCCGTTAGATGAAATCCAAATCAACGAAAAACTTCAATTCATCGAAGAACCCGTCAAAATAATGGATCGTGAGGTTAAAAGACTTAAGCAAAACAAGATACCAATTGTTAAGGTTCAATGGAATGCTCGTAGAGGACCCGAGTTCACCTGGGAGCGTGAAGATCAGATGAAGAAGAAATACCCGCATCTATTTCCAGAAGATTCGTCAACACCTTCAACAGCTTAAAATTTCGGGACGAAATTTATTTAACGGGTAGGTACTGTAGTGACCCGAACTTTTCCATGTTTATATATATTAACTGAGATTGATATTTACATGATTAAATGTTTCCAACATGTTAAGCAATCAAACTTGTTAAGACTTAATTAATTGAAATATGTTTCATATAGACAATTGACCACCCAAGTTGACAGGTGATTCACGAACGTTAAAACTTGTAAAAATTATATGATGACATATATATGGATATATATATAGTTAACATGATACTATGATAAGTAAACATATCATTAAGTATATTAACAATGAACTACATATGTAAAAACAAGACTACTAACTTAATGATTTTTAAACGAGACATATATGTAACGATTATCGTTGTACAGACATTTAATGTATATATATCATATTAAGAGATATTCAAACATGATAATATCATGATAATATAATAATTTAAAATCTCATTTGATATTATAAACATTGGGTTAACAACAATTAACAAGATCGTTAACCTAAAGGTTTCAAAACAACACTTACATGTAACAACTAACGATGACTTAACGACTCAGTTAAAATGTATATACATGTAGTGTTTTAATATGTATTTATACACTTTTGAAAGACTTCAATACACTTATCAAAATACTTCTACTTAACAAAAATGCTTACAATTACATCCTCGTTCAGTTTCATCAACAATTCTACTCGTATGCACCCGTATTCGTACTCGTACAATACACAGCTTTTAGATGTATGTACTATTGGTATATACACTCCAATGATCAGCTCTTAGCAGCCCATGTGAGTCACCTAACACATGTGGGAACCATCATTTGGCAACTAGCATGAAATATCTCATAAAATTACAAAAATATGAGTAATCATTCATGACTTATTTACATGAAAACAAAATTACATATCCTTTATATCTAATCCATACACCAACGACCAAAAACACCTACAAACACTTTCATTCTTCAATTTTATTCATCTAATTGATCTCTCTCAAGTTCTATCTTCAAGTTCTAAGTGTTCTTCATATATTCTACAAGTTCTAGTTACATAAAATCAAGAATACATTCAAGTTTGCTAGCTCACTTCCAATCTTGTAAGGTGATCATCCAACCTCAAGAAATATTTGTTTCTTACAGTAGGTTATCATTCTAATACAAGGTAATAATCATATTCAAACTTTGGTTCAATTTCTATAACTATAACAATCTTATTTCAAGTGATGATCTTACTTGAACTTGTTTTCGTGTCATGATTCTGCTTCAAGAACTTCGAGCCATCCAAGGATCCGTTGAAGCTAGATCCATTTTTCTATTTTCCAGTAGGTTTATCCAAGGAACTTAAGGTAGTAATTATGTTCATAACATCATTCGATTCATACATATAAAGCTATCTTATTCGAAGATTTAAACTTGAAATCACTAGAACATAGTTTAGTTAATTCTAAACTTGTTCGCAAACAAAAGTTAATCCTTCTAACTTGACTTTTAAAATCAACTAAACACATGTTCTATATCTATATGATATGCTAACTTAATGATTTAAAACCTGGAAACACGAAAAACACCGTAAAACCGGATTTACGCCGTCGTAGTAACACCGCGGGCTGTTTTGGGTTAGTTAATTAAAAACTATGATAAACTTTGATTTAAAAGTTGTTATTCTGGGAAAATGATTTTTATTATGAACATGAAACTATATCCAAAAATTATGGTTAAACTCAAAGTGGAAGTATGTTTTCTAAAATGGTCATCTAGACGTCGTTCTTTCGACTGAAATGACTACCTTTACAAAAACGACTTGTAACTTATTTTTCCGACTATAAACCTATAATTTTTCTATTTAGATTCATAAAATATAGTTCAATATGAAACCATAGAAATTTGATTCACTCAAAACGGATTTAAAATGAAGAAGTTATGGGTAAAACAAGATTGAATAATTTTTCTCATTTTAGCTACGTGAAAATTGGTAACAAATCTATTCCAACCATAACTTAATCAACTTGTATTGTATATTATGTAATCTTGAGATACGATAGACACGTATACAATGTTTCGACCTATCATGTCGACACATCTATATATATTTCGGAACAACCATAGACACTCTATATGTGAATGTTGGAGTTAGCTATACATGGTTGAGGTTGATTCCAAAATATATATAGTTTGAGTTGTGATCAATACTGAGATACGTATACACTGGGTTGTGGATTGATTCAAGATAATATTTATCGATTTATTTCTGTACATCTAACTGTGGACAACTAGTTGTAGGTTACTAACGAGGACAGTTGACTTAATAAACTTAAAACATCAAAATATATTAAAAGTGTTGTAAATATATTTTGAACATACTTTGATATATATGTATATATTGTTATAGGTTCGTGAATCAACCAGTGGCCAAGTCTTACTTCCCGACGAAGTAAAAATCTGTGAAAGTGAGTTATAGTCCCACTTTTAAAATCTAATATTTTTGGGATGAGAATACATGCAGGTTTTATAAATGATTTACAAAATAGACACAAGTACGTGAAACTACATTCTATGGTTGAATTATCGAAATTGAATATGCCCCTTTTTATTAAGTCTGGTAATCTAAGAATTAGGGAACAGACACCCTAATTGACGCGAATCCTAAAGATAGATCTATTGGGCCTAACAAACCCCATCCAAAGTACCGGATGCTTTAGTACTTCGAAATTTATATCATATCCGAAGGGTGTCCCGGAATGATGGGGATATTCTTATATATGCATCTTGTTAACGTCGGTTACCAGGTGTTCACCATATGAATGATTTTTATCTCTATGTATGGGATGTGTATTGAAATATGAAATCTTGTGGTCTATTATTATGATTCGATATATATAGGTTAAACCTATAACTCACCAATATTTTTGTTGACGTTTTAAGCATGTTTATTCTCAGGGGATTATTAAGAGCTTCCGCTGTCGCATACTTAAATAAGGACGAGATTTGGAGTCCATGCTTGTATGATATTGTGTAAAAACTGCATTCAAGAAACTTATTTTGTTGTAACATATTTGTATTGTAAACCATTATGTAATGGTCGTGTGTAAACAGAATATTTTAGATTATCATTATTTGATAATCTACGTAAAGCTTTTTAAACCTTTATTGATGAAATAAAGGTTATGGTTTGTTTTAAAATGAATGCAGTCTTTGAAAAACGTCTCATATAGAGGTCAAAACCTCGCAACGAAATCAATTAATATGGAACGTTTTTAATCAATAAGAACGGGACATTTCAAAGTAGAAGTATTTTGATAAGTGTATTGAAGTCTTTCAAAAGTTTATAAATACATATTAAAACACTACATGTATATACATTTTAACTGAGTCGTTAAGTCATCGTTAGTCGTTACATGTAAGTGTTGTTTTGAAACCTTTAGGTTAACGATCTTGTTAAATGTTGTTAACCCAATGTTTATAATATCAAATGAGATTTTAAATTATTATATTATCATGATATTATCATGTATGAATATCTCTTAATATGATATATATACATTAAATGTCTTTACAACGATAATCGTTACATATATGTCTCGTTTAAAAATCATTAAGTTAGTAGTCTTGTTTTTACATATGTAGTTCATTGTTAATATACTTAATGATATGTTTACTTATAATAGTATCATGTTAACTATATATATATATATATCCATATATATGTCATCATATAGTTTTTACAAATTTTAACGTTCGTGAATCACCGGTCAACTTGGGTGGTCAATTGTCTATATGAAACATATTTCAATTAATCAAGTCTTAACAAGTTTGATTGCTTAACATGTTGGAAACATTTAATCATGTAAATATCAATCTCAATTAATATATATAAACATGGAAAAGTTAGGGTCACTACAGTACCTACCCGTTAAATAAATTTCGTCCCGAAATTTTAAGCTGTTGAAGGTGTTGACGAATCTTCTGGAAATAGATGCGGGTATTTCTTCTTCATCTGATCTTCATGCTCCCAGGTGAACTCGGGTCCTCTACGAGCATTCCATCAAATCTTAACAATTGGTATCTTGTTTTGCTTAAGTCTTTTAACCTCACGATCCATTATTTTGACGGGTTCTTCGATGAATTGAAGTTTTTCGTTGATTTGGATTTCATCTAACGGAATAGTGAGATCTTCTTTAGCAAAACATTTCTTCAAATTCGAGACGTGGAAAGTGTTATGTACAGCCGCGAGTTGTTGAGGTAACTCAAGTCGGTAAGCTACTGGTCCGACACGATCAATAATCTTGAATGGTCCAATATACCTTGGATTTAATTTCCCTCGTTTACCAAATCGAACAAAACCTTTCCAAGGTGCAACTTTAAGCATGACCATCTCTCCAATTTCAAATTCTATATCTTTTCTTTTAATGTCAGCGTAGCTCTTTTGTCGACTTTGGGTGGTTTTCAACCATTGTTGAATTTGGATGATCTTCTCGGTAGTTTCTTGTATAATCTCCGGACCCGTAATCTGTCTATCCCCCACTTCACTCCAACAAATCAGAGACCTGCACTTTCTACCATAAAGTGCTTCAAACGGCGCCATCTCAATGCTTGAATGGTAGCTGTTGTTGTAGGAAAATTCTGCTAATGGTAGATATCGATCCCAACTGTTTCAGAAATCAATAACACATGCTCGTAGCATGTCTTCAAGCATTTGTATCATCCTTTCGCTCTGCCCATCAGTTTGTGGATGATAGGCAGTACTCATGTCTAGACGAGTTCCTAATGCTTGCTGTAATGTCTGCCAGAATCTTGAAATAAATCTGCCATCCCTATCAGAGATAATAGAGATTGGTATTCCATGTCTGGAGACGACTTCCTTCAAATACAGTCGTGCTAACTTCTCCATCTTGTCATCTTCTCTTATTGGCAGGAAGTGTGCTGATTTGGTGAGACGATCAACTATTACCCAAATAGTATCAAAACCACTTGCAGTCCTTGGCAATTTAGTGATGAAATCCATGGTAATGTTTTCCCATTTCCATTCCTGGATTTTGGGTTGTTGAAGTAGACCTGATGGTTTCTGATGCTCAGCTTTGACCTTAGAACACGTCAAACATTCTCCTACATATTTAGCAACATCGGCTTTCATACCCGGCCACCAAAAATGTTTCTTGAGATCCTTGTACATCTTCCCCGTTCCAGGATGTATTGAGTATCTGGTTTTATGAGCTTCTCTAAGTACCATTTCTCTCATATCTCCAAATTTTGGTACCCAAATCCTTTCAGCCCTATACCGGGTTCCGTCTTCCCGAATATTAAGATGCTTCTCCGATCCTTTGGGTATTTCATCCTTTAAATTTCCCTCTTTTAAAACTCCTTGTTGCGCCTCCTTTATTTGAGTAGTAAGGTTATTATGAATCATTATATTCATAGATTTTACTCGAATGGGTTCTCTGTCCTTCCTGCTCAAGGCATCGGCTACCACATTTGCCTTCCCCGGGTGGTAACGAATCTCAAAGTCGTAATCATTCAACAATTCAATCCACCTACGCTGCCTCATATTCAGTTGTTTCTGATTAAATATGTGTTGAAGACTTTTGTGGTCGGTATATATAATACTTTTGACCCCATATAAGTAGTGCCTCCAAGTCTTTAATGCAAAAAAAACCGCGCCTAATTCCAAATCATGCGTCGTATAATTTTGTTCGTGAATCTTCAATTGTCTAGACGCATAAGCAATCACCTTCGTTCGTTGCATTAATACACAACCGAGACCTTGCTTTGATGCGTCACAATAAATCACAAAATCATCATTCCCTTCAGGCAATGACAATATAGGTGCCGTAGTTAGCTTTTTCTTCAATAACTGAAATGCTTTCTCTTGTTCATCATTCCATTCAAATTTCTTCCCTTTATGCGTTAATGCAGTCAAGGGTTTTGCTATTCTGGAAAAGTCTTGGATGAACCTTCTGTAGTAACCAGCTAGTCCTAAAAACTGGCGTATGTGTTTCGGAGTTTTCGGGGTTTCCCACTTTTCAACAGTTTCTATCTTTGCCGGATCCACCTTAATATCTTCTTTGTTCACTATGTGACCGAGGAATTGAACTTCTTCCAACCAAAATGCACACTTTGAAAACTTAGCGTACAATTCTTCCTTCCTCAATACTTCTAACACCTTTCTCAAATGTTCACCATGTTCTTGGTCATTCTTTAAGTAAATAAGTATGTCATCAATGAAAACAATGACAAACTTGTCAAGGTATGGTCCACACACTCGGTTCATAAGGTCCATAAACACAGCTGGTGTATTAGTTAAACCAAACGGCATGACCATAAACTCATAATGACCGTAACGTGTTCTGAAAGCAGTCTTTGGAATATCATCTTCTTTCACCCGCATTTGATGATACCCGGAACGTAAGTCAATCTTTGAATAAATAGACGAGCCTTGTAGTTGATCAAATAAGTCGTCGATTCTCGGTAGTGGGTAGCGGTTCTTGATGGTAAGTTTGTTCAACTCTCGGTAGTAGATACACAACCTGAATGTACCATCTTTCTTCTTGACAAACAAAACAGGAGCTCCCCACGGTGATGTGCTTGGTCGAATGAAACCACGCTCTAAAAGTTCTTGTAATTGGCTTTGCAGTTCTTTCATCTCGCTGGGTGCGAGTCTGTAAGGAGCACGAGCTATTGGTGCAGCTCCTGGTACAAGATCTATTTGAAATTCAACGGATCGATGTGGGGGTAATCCTGGTAATTCTTTCGGAAATACATCGGGAAATTCTTTTGCAATGGGAACATCATTGATGCTTTTTTTTTCAGTTTGTACTTTCTCGACGTGTGCTAGAACAGCATAGCAACCTTTTCTTATTAGTTTTTGTGCCTTCAAATTACTAATAAGATGTAGCTTCGTGTTGCCCTTTTCTCCGTACACCATTAAGGGTTTTCCTTTTTCTCGTATAATGCGAATTGCATTTTTGTAACAAACGATCTCTGCTTTCACTTCTTTCAACCAGTCCATACCGATTATCACATCAAAACTCCCTAACTCTACTGGTATCAAATAAATCTTAAATGTTTCGCTAACCAGTTTAATTTCTCGATTCCGACATATATTATCTGCTGAAATTAATTTACCATTTGCTAATTCGAGTAAAAATTTACTATCCAAAGGCGTCAATGGACAACTTAATTTAGCACAAAAATCTCTACTCATATAGCTTCTATCCGCACCCGAATCAAATAAAACGTAAGCAGATTTATTGTCAATAAGAAACGTACCCGTAACAAGCTCCGGGTCTTCCTGTGCCTCTGCCGCATTAATATTGAAAACTCTTCCGCGGCCTTGTCCATTCGTGTTCTCCTGGTTCGGGCAATTTCTAATAATGTGGCCCAGTTTTCCACATTTATAACAAACTACATTGGCATAACTTGCTCCGACACTACTTGCTCCGCCATTACTCATTCCGACACCATTTGTTCCTTTCGTTCTATTAACCCCTGGTCCGTAGACCTCACACTTCGCCACGCTATGACCATTTCTTTTACACTTGTTGCAAAATTTGGTGCAGAACCCCGAGTGATACTTTTCACACCTTTGGCATAGCTGCTTCTGATTGTTGTTGTTGTTACGGTTATTATTGTTGTTGGGATGATTGTTGTAGTAGTTGTTGTTGTTGTTGTTGTTGTTGGGCCGTTTGTTGTAGTTGCGATTGATGTTGCGATTGTTGGGATAATTGTTGCGATTATTGTTGTAATTGCTGTTGTTGTTGTATTGGTGATTCTTATCACCGTTTTCCTCCCACTTTCTTTTGACTTGCTTCACATTGGCCTCTTCAGCAGTCTGTTCTTTAATTCTTTCTTCAATCTGGTTCACTAGTTTGTGAGCCATTCTACATGCATGTTGTATGGAGGCGGGCTCGTGTGAACTTATATCTTCTTGGATTCTTTCCGGTAATCCTTTCACAAACGCGTCGATCTTCTCTTCCTCATCTTCGAATGCTCCCGGACACAATAGGCACAATTCTGTGAATCGTCTTTCGTACGTGGTAATATCAAATCCTTGGGTTCGTAACCCTCTAAGTTCTGTCTTGAGCTTATTGACCTCGGTTCTGGGACGATACTTCTCGTTCATCAAGTGCTTGAATGCTGACCATGGTAGTGCGTACGCATCGTCTTGTCCCACTTGCTCTAGATAGGTATTCCACCATGTTAACGCAGAACCTGTGAAGGTATGCGTAGCGTACTTCACTTTGTCCTCTTCAGTGCACTTACTTATGGTAAACACCGATTCGACCTTCTCGGTCCACCATTTCAATCCGATCGGTCCTTCGGTTCCATCAAATTCCAAAGGTTTGCAGGCAGTGAATTCTTTGTAGGTGCATCCTACACGATTTCCTGTACTGCTAGATCCAAGGTTATTGTTGGTATGTAGTGCAGCCTGTACTGCGGCTATGTTTGAAGCTAGAAAAGTACGGAATTCCTCTTCATTCATATTCACGGTGTGTCGAGTAGTCGGTGCCATTTCCTTCAAAATAGTCAAATGGAACAAGTTAATCATACAGAATATTAAGAGTAGTTAATAGTATTTCGTAGCATAATATGAACTCATTTATAAAAGCTTTTTCTTCATATTAGCGTTTTATAAGTTTAAATTCGGGTAGTACCTACCCGTTAAGTTCATACTTAGTAGCTAATATACAATTCAACTACTACAATTCTATATGAAAAACTGATTATAATAATATTTCGCGTTCAAACTTTTACACAATATTTTACAAACTTACAATACCGCTTATTTTACATATAGCATGAAATATAGCACACAATAAATTTGATACAAGATGGTTGTGAAGATAATTCTAGCTAGTACACAAGTCGTTCAGCAAAGGCAATAAAGACACGTAATTCATACGTCCAGAAACAAGTCATGCATTCTGGTTTTACTAGGATTACTTCCCATCCTTGGTCTTGTGGAACATAACCGTTATGGCCGTTGATAAGACAGCGTGTCGTAATGTCGTCAAAGGGACGAGGGTTACGTAATGTCCAACATTACTAACCCGTAAGCATAGCATGCTTCTTTATGTTGCATGTTAGCCGCTTTTTCTAAATCATGAAGTCCTATATTCGGATACATTGAGTCAAAATAATTTCTTAACCCGTTGCGTAAAATAGCATTTGGATTCCCCTCAATATATGCGTCAAAGTAAACACATCGTAACTTATGGGTTTCCCAATGTGATATCCCCCATCTTTCAAACGAAAGTCTCTTATAAACCAAGACATTCTTGGAACGTTCTTCGAATGTCTTACAAACTGATCTCGCCTTAAATAGTTGTGCCGAGGAATTCTGACCGACTCTAGACAAGATTTCATCAATCATGTCTCCGGGTAGGTCTCTTAAAATATTGGGTTGTCTATCCATTTTGTGTTTTTAAACTGTAAAATAGACAAGAGTTAGATTCATAAAAATACTTATTAATACAAGCAATTTTTACATATATCATAAAGCATAAGCACACTATATTACATATATTACACCACACGAATACAACTATCTTATTCCGACTCGCTCGTTTCTTCTTCTTTGGTTTTGGTTCGTTTTGCCAAGTTTCTAGGGATATATGATGTTCCCCTAATACTAGCTGTCGTTTTCCACAACGGTTTAGAAAAACCTGGTGGTTTAGAGGTTCCCGGGTCATTGTTACAACTTAAGGATTTCGGGGGTTGACGATACATATAAAGTTCATCGGGGTTAGAATTAGATTTCTCTATTTTTATGCCCTTTCCCTTATTATTTTCTTTTGCCTTTTTAAATTCAGTTGGAGTAATTTCTATAACATCATCGGAATTCTCGTCGGAATCCGATTCATCGGAGAATTGGTAATCCTCCCAATATTTTGCTTCCTTGGCGGAAACACCATTGACCATAATTAACCTTGGTCGGTTGGTTGAGGATTTTCTTTTACTTAACCGTTTTATTATTTCCCCCACCGGTTCTATTTCTTCATCCGATTCCGATTCTTCTTCCGGTTCCGATTCTTCTTCCGGTTCCGACTCTTCTTCCGGTTCCTCTTCGGGAACTAGTGAATCAGTCCACGAATCATTCCAATTTATATTTGACTCTTCATTATTATTAGGTGAGCCAATGGGACTTGTTCTAGAGGTAGACATCTATCACATAATATCAAACGCGTTAAGAGATTAATATATCACATAATATTCACATGTTAAAAATATATAGTTTCCAACAAAATTTGTTAAGCAATCATTTTTCCAGTAAACACGGTCGAAGTCCAGACTTACTAATGCATCCTAACAAACTCGATAAGACACACTAATGCAAAATTCTGGTTCTCTAAGACCAACGCTCGGATACCAACTGAAATGTCCCGTTCTTATTGATTAAAAACGTTCCATATTAATTGATTTCGTTGCGAGGTTTTGACCTCTATATGAGACATTTTTCAAAGACTGCATTCATTTTAAAACAAACCATAACCTTTATTTCATCAATAAAGGTTTAAAAAGCTTTACGTAGATTATCAAATAATGATAATCTAAAATATCCTGTTTACACACGACCATTACATAATGGTTTACAATACAAATATGTTACAACAAATTAAGTTTCTTGAATGCAGTTTTTACAAAATATCATACAAGCATGGACTCCAAATCTCATCCTTATTTAAGTATGCGACAGCGGAAGCTCTTAATAATCACCTGAGAATAAACATGCTTAAAACGTCAACAAAAATGTTGGTGAGTTATAGGTTTAACCTATATATATCAAATCATAATAATAAACCACAAGATTTCATATTTCAATACACATCCTATACATAGAGATAAAAATCATTCATATGGTGAACACCTGGTAACCGACATTAACAATATGCATATATAAGAATATCCCCATCATTCCGGGACACCCTTCGGATATGATATAAATTTCGAAGTACTAAAGCATCCGGTACTTTGGATGGGGTTTGTTAGGCCCAATAGATCTATCTTTAGGATTCGCGTCAATTAGGGTGTCTGTTCCCTAATTCTTAGATTACCAGACTTAATAAAAAGGGGCATATTCGATTTCGATAATTCAACCATAGAATGTAGTTTCACGTACTTGTGTCTATTTTGTAAATCATTTATAAAACCTGCATGTATTCTCATCCCAAAAATATTAGATTTTAAAAGTGGGACTATAACTCACTTTCACAGATTTTTACTTCGTCGTGAAGTAAGACTTGGCCACTGGTTGATTCACGAACCTATAACAATATATACATATATAACAAAGTATGTTCAAAATATATTTAAAAAACTTTTAATATATTTTGATGTTTTAAGTTTATTAAGTCAGCTGTCCTCGTTAGTAACCTACAATTAGTTGTCCACAGTTAGATGTACAGAAATAAATCGATAAATTTTATCTTGAATCAATCCACAACCCAGTGTATACGTATCTCAGTATTGATCACAACTCAAACTATATATATTTTGGAATCAACCTCAACCATGTATAGCTAACTCCAACATTCACATATAGAGTGTCTATGGTTGTTCCGAAATATATATAGATGTGTCGACATGATAGGTCGAAACATTGTATACGTGTCTATGGTATCTCAAGATTACATAATATACAATACAAGTTGATTAAGTTATGGTTGGAATAGATTTGTTACCAATTTTCACGTAGCTAAAATGAGAAAAATTATCCAATCTTGTTTTACCCATAACTTCTTCATTTTAAATCCGTTTTGAGTGAATCAAATTGCTATGGTTTCATATTGAACTCTATTTTATGAATCTAAACAGAAAAAGTATAGGTTTATAGTCGGAAAAATAAGTTACAAGTCATTTTTGTAAAGGTAGTCATTTCAGTCGAAAGAACGACGTCTAGATGACCATTTTAGAAAATATACTTCCACTTTGAGTTTAACTATAATTTTTGGATATAGTTTCATGTTCATAATAAAAATCATTTTCTCAGAATAACCACTTTTAAATCAAAGTTTATCATAGTTTTTAATTAACTAACCCAAAACAGCCCGCGGTGTTACTACGACGGCGTAAATCCGGTTTTACGGTATTTTTCGTGTTTCCAGGTTTTAAATCATTAAGTTAGCATATCATATAGATATAGAACATGTGTTTAGTTGATTTTAAAAGTCAAGTTATAAGGATTAACTTTTGTTTGCGAACAAGTTTAGAATTAACTAAACTATGTTCTAGTGATTACAAGTTTAAACCTTCGAATAAGATAGCTTTATATGTATGAATCGAATGATGTTATGAACATCATTACTACCTTAAGTTCCTTGGATAAACCTACTGGAAAAGATAAAAATGGATCTAGCTTCAACGGATCCTTGAATGGCTCAAATTTCTTGAAGCAGAATCATGACACGAAAACAAGTTCAAGTAAGATCATCACTTGAAATAAGATTGTTATAGTTATAGAAATTGAACCAAAGTTTGAATATGATTATTACCGTGTATTAGAATGATAACCTACTGTAAGAAACAAAGATTTCTTGAGGTTGGATGATCACCTTACAAGATTGGAAGTGAGCTAGCAAACTTGAAAGTATTTTTGATTTTATGTAACTAGAACTTGTAGAATATATGAAGAACACTTAGAACTTGAAGATAGAACTTGAGAGAGATCAATTAGATGAAGAAAATTGGAGAATGAAAGTGTTTGTAGGTGTTTTTGGTCGTTGGTGTATGGATTAGATATAAAGGATATGTAATTTTGTTTTCATGTAAATAAGTCATGAATGATTACTCATATTTTTGTAATTTTATGAGATATTTCATGCTAGTTGCCAAATGATGGTTCCCACATGTGTTAGGTGACTCACATGGGCTGCTAAGAGCTGATCATTGGAGTGTATATACCAATAGTACATACATCTAAAAGCTGTGTATTGTACGAGTACGAATACGGGTGCATACGAGTAGAATTGTTGATGAAACTGAACGAGGATGTAATTGTAAGCATTTTTGGTAAGTAGAAGTATTTTGATAAGTGTATTGAAGTCTTTCAAAAGTGTATAAATACATATTAAAACACTACATGTATATACATTTTAATTGAGTCGTTAAGTCATCGTTAGTCGTTACATGTAAGTGTTGTTTTGAAACCTTTAGGTTAACGATCTTGTTAAATGTTGTTAACCCAATGTTTATAATATCAAATGAGATTTTAAAGTATTATATTATCATGATATTATCATGTATGAATATCTCTTAATATAATATATATACATTAAATGTCTTTACAACTATAATCGTTACATATATGTCTCGTTTAAAAATCATTAAGTTAGTAGTCTTGTTTTTACATATGTAGTTCATTGTTAATATACTTAATGATATGTTTACTTATCATAGTATCATGTTAACTATATATATATCCATATATATGTCATCATATAGTTTTTACAAATTTTAACGTTCGTGAATCACCGGTCAACTTGGGTGGTCAATTGTCTATATGAAACATATTTCAATTAATCAAGTCTTAACAAGTTTGATTGCTTAACATGTTGGAAACATTTAATCATGTAAATATCAATCTCAATTAATATATATAAACATGGAAAAGTTCTGGTCACTACACAAATCCTAGATGAGATGATCACACGCACAACCATTTAAATATATGGATATGGAATTCATGAAAAGGTCTATAGCGGTTGAGGGTAGTCACGTAATTATCACAAAAAATGTATCAAGAAATAATTGTTGTGGAAATCAACAATCGGTTGAGGGTCTCTCACACTACGACTTATAATCGGTAGGGAAGGTTGGTGATGAATATCTTTAAGGTGAGAATACTCTGTTTGGTGTGTGCACACCAATTTCTATTAAGCTTCAATGCTTTAATCAAAACTAATCACTCAAAAAGTTGGTTTTTTTCAAAGCGGAGTGTCTATCCCATAAACGCGTTGAAAAGTGCAGCCATGTGTTACAGACAATGAATGATTTGAGTACGCAACATCACAACTAAGGAGATGATGTCAAAACCAAAGTTTGAAGGCATTCAACAACTCGAGAATCTACTTAATTTCAAAGATAGTGGTGGATCATTGCCAAAATTTTTTAAAAAAATGAAAAATTGAAAAATTAAAAAAAATTAAAAAATTTGGGAAAAAATAAAATGTTGTATTTCGGGTTGGTGCATCACAAAACAAGGATCAAGAACTGATCAGTGTAATCTAGGAATCTATATAAGTCTACAACCAAGAAGTGTTTCAAGAGTAGAAGATTGTTCATTCACGGCACCATGGATGGAAGAAGTTACCTCAATTAGAGAACTCGAATCATTCTGTCCACAAAGCTACTTCTTAGCCAGACTTTTCACTTATTGTCTGTGGTATGGGACTATGCCCATTAAGGCCTAAATAGCGAGGGACGTTTTCTGGAGAGTATTCTGACATATGACCCACAAAAAAAGCATAGCCTTTCAAATATCCATTTCCCCCACCAACTTTAAGCAGGGGCGAAGCAAACTTTCATGATCACTGGTGGCACAATACAGTACTAATATTAAAAAAAACGTCAAACACACACACATTATATTATTCACGAAGATACTCGAACTCACAACTTCAAGGTTGATTACTTAGCTCGATACTGATAGGCCATAAGTTATTCGTATATAGGACAGAGGTATTGAGCTATAAAAAATTTAAATAACAATACGAATAAAATTTGATAAAAATATAAATATCATAATACGTTATAATACAAATGTCCCTTGTGATAATCAGGGTGTCATGTTATTTTTACGAGCTCTATGTGTCATGTTATTTTTACGAGCTCTATTCAATAAATAAAAGTGAACATTTAAAATACGAAATCATTGCGTATATAACAAAAATAAGTTCAATAATACTAATATTAATACTAAAGCATTGCACACCTTTCATACCCGAATATCCGGTCCTGATGATATTTATGAGTTTAAGACATAAAACCAAATATTTATATATCATATAAAGAAGAAAAAGATATGTAGTAATAAATATAATTACATTATATATTATATATATTTATGAAAAAATTACACTACTCGGATCAATTGACTGGTGGCCCGTGCCACCAGTAGTTTCTATGTAGCTCTGATGTTATGCGAGATGTATACGAAATAGTTATATTTTTTATTACGAAATACTGTTAAATACGATACAATTTTACACAAGTTATTTATTTATTTATAGAGTGGATATACATAAACCTTGCTACAACACTTATAGGCAATGTACCTAATCGTACAGTAGTGTAGTTTTTAGTAAGTCCGGTTCGTCCACAGGGAACTAGCCAAGTTTAACGCTATATTTTTAAAACTGTATTTGTATATAAATATATATATATATATGTATATAAGTAGTATTATTATTATAAAAGGGGGTTTTTACCGTTTAATGACTGGTTTGTCGATTTTATGTCTTAAGTCGCAATTAAAACCTAATGTAAAATATTAAATATACAAATGACTTAATTTAAAGCGTAAATTAAATGACGATAATAAAAGTGCAATAATTTAAAGTGCGATTAATAAAATGACGATAAATAAAATTGCGATAATTAAAAAGTACGATAATTAAAAGTGCGATAAATAAAATGACAGTAAATAAAAGTGCGATGAAATATGAAATAAAAGAATTATGCTTATTTAAACTTCCATAATCATGATGTTTGACGTGTTGATTTTAGTTTATTACCATGGGTTAATTTTCCTTTATCCTGGATTATTCAATATGTCCATCTGGTTTTTGTCCATAACAGTCCATCAGTCATAAATATAAAGTGCGAGTGCCCTCGTCAATTTATCCTTATATCCGAAGTCAAATATTCCAACTAATTGGGGACTTAAACTTTAACAAGGTTTTAGTACTTTGTTAATAATTACGCCAAGTGTCCTTGTACATAATTCACCCTTGTTTTAATGAGTCCATTGACTATTAATCCATTCCTGTGTCCGGTCAAATGAACGATTATTAGTACTTATAAATATCCCGCCCATCGTGTCAGATCTAGTGTATATGATTATTTATAGGTACGTCCAATTGTAAATCTTTATATTAAATTAACGAACTATCATTCTATTAAACAAATATAAAGTCCATTAATAGCCCATAGTCCAATTTCCACAAGTGTCGGTCTTTTGACCAAACCCCAATTATGGTCCAAAGCTCAATTACCCCGTCTTTAATATTTAGTCTAGCATCACGATTACTTCAATTTAAATAAGCATAATAATAACTTAGCTACAAGACATTAATTTAAAAAGGTTGAACATAACTTACAATGATTAATAATAGCGTAGCGTTACACGGACAGAATTTCGACTTACACACTTACAACATTCGCCACTATAACCTTATTATTATTAATTTAAAATTAAAATTAAAATTATAAATATAAATATATATATATTTGAGAGTAAGAGAGATTGATGAAAAGGTGTAAAAAATTCGGCCAAAACACGCGAACTTTATAGGACCTCAGCTGCAACAGTACTCCATGCGATCGCATGGAGTTCGTTCCTCCAGGCCATGCGATCGCATGGCCGCCTTTTACTGGACACATAACATTCCAAAACGTGGGTTGCTGAGATTTTAATAATATATAATATAATATATATAATTTTATATAGTTATATATATATATTATATTATATTATATTCTTGTGCATAGTTGACTCGTAATTTTAGATCCGTTGCGTCGCGCGTTGATAGTTGGTTCATGTCCCGATTCTGGATGTTCGAACGTCCTTTCTTACGATTTAATATCTTGTACTTTGCGTTTTGCGGCTTGTACTCTTGTAACTTTTAGACATTTCTTATCAATAAATTGAACCTCGTGATTTGTACTTTGTGCTTTTTAGCGTTTTGGTCATTTGCGTCTTCAAATCGTCGAATCTATCTTTTGTCTTCACCTTTTATTATTTAAACGAATATCACTTGTAAATAGAACAATTGCAACTAAAAGCTTGTCTTTCTTGAGGGATAATGCTATGAAATATATGTTCGTTTTTAGCATTATCAAATATTCCCACACTTGAGCGTTGCTTGTCCTTAAGCAATATAGTCTTGAAATAAAAATACTCGAATCACTTCTTTATTTTTCACACTTTATATATCAGTGATTTCAATTTGGCGGTATGAACAATTATAGTAACGTTGTGGTTTACAGTCCCATATGACTATAAAAATTTAGATCCTTTTAGGAAATTGGATCTTTATGAAAACATTTGATCTTTTGAAAATTCAATCTAGCTTTTACCCTAGATAAGTTTTTCGGAATAACCCTTCACCGGTGTTTGCAAAATGTTTGTGTGGGTTTTGTGGGTTTCAGATTTGAAACTTTTAGCTTTAAAACTTATGGTTTTGTGTCACCCACTTGCTAACCTTGTATTGAGATAGCAACACTTCCAGTTTACTTGCTCCGTATATGATATTGCTCATAATGAACATATTTTTAGTCGCAATATCAATCCTAAGTTGGAGGATTTTGATTGTAATTGTGTAATTTTAAGATGTAATTTGTATAAAATTCCAAAGTGTTACGAAGAGCGAAAATGAAGAATTTATCAAGAAAGCATCAAAACACGAATTTGTACAAGCAATGGAGCAAAATGTACAAGAAAAACGAACGCGAGATCGACTGTTGGCAGAGATGTCTTAAAATCCATCGACAGTAGCATGTGTTAAAATATATTTATGGGTTACATGCTATGTAGTAAAATATATAATAAAGGCCCTACAATGTCTACACTCTATATCATAAAATACGGAGTAAGAGATATGATGGCCATCAACATTATCTTGTTTTGGATTAAACAAATGAAAAGAAATATGATATGCTCAAGAATGGACACTGCACAAGGAATTAATTAGTTGGGTTTATCTCTTGCAATAAGGAGTTGGTGGGATTATTAAATCAAAAGCAAAGTACAAGATCAGTTTAAGGGGAGTCAACAAAGCACAAGAGATTAAAATAACAATACAAGTTGATTATGATCTGTTAAACACTGCACTAGAGGCCGCAACTTTTGATTGTTTAAACAATGGCAAAGAAATGAGCATTACATAAAATAATTAAGTGTGGGTCTTGGTGATCATTAAACTTATACGGAGTATTATATATTGACATAGGATCACAGATACAAAGGAGGGGAAGACACACAAGTAAAAATTGTAATACTCTATAGTAGTAATATTTAGAAGTTTATTATTTACTCCATAGTACAAAGGGTGAAGGTTTCTAATATTGTTATTGTTCAAGTATTGTACGGATGTTGAATTTGAAGTTTTCTACCGCGTTGAATTAATGGAAGCTAAGAACTTTTGTGTAAGTTTTATTTATCTTTTTACCATGTCTAGTAACTAATTTGTTATTATGCTTATTTAACCCAAGTAGTTATTATGTTTGACTAAAAATAGAAAATGGGTTGATTTAATTTGTACAACGATTAATATTTAGATAAAGAACGACCTTAAGGGAGATTGGAGTTTTAACTATTAATGGGTATGGTAAAATAATTAAGTGACAACTTGTTAAATTACCACTATTTATCATTTACTATATGTATAAATAATCACATACGTTGACCGGACACGGAAGACGGGTTATTTATATATATGGTAAATTATTCATTGAAACGGACACGTGAATGGATTAATGGTTAAAAGACTAATTAAAATTAAGGTAGGTTACATTCAGTGACAACTGGTGTAATTATTGACATACGTGACAACCGCGTCAAACCATCTAAATAGTAATTAGTTAGAATATTTAACTGTGGTTACAAGATAGAATGACGAGGACACTCGCATTTGATGCTTGTAATTATAGGACTGTGCTGGACAACTCCAGGTGGACATATTAAATATTCTACGGGTGCAAGAAAAATTAACCCATGGTAAAAAGTAAAAAGTAAAAGTCAAACATTGTAACTACGGAAGTTAAATAAGCATAATACTCTTTTTATTGTATTTTCATCTCGTTTAGTTAAAGTACTTTATTTTTACCGCAGTAATTTTTATTTACTTTGTTGCTTTATTCTAGTTTAAATTTACTATATTGTTGTTTGAATTAAAAAGAAAGGCCAAAAAGACAAACCGGTCGTTAAACGGTAAATCCCCCAAAAATTACTATTAATTATATATATATTACTAAATCTAGCCTAATTTACTTAATTTACCTAGTTAAACCTAGTAAGAACACCTGATAAAAGTGTCCACGGATCGACCTCCCGGACTTTACCCTAGCTATATTACTATACGATAGGTATACTTGCCTTTTGTGTTTTAGTTTAATTTAGGTGATTTCCCGTAGTAATTAGTGTAAAAATAATAACCGTTTCGTACACTTCATAAAACACACCAAGTTTTTGGTGCCGTTGCCGGGGACACTTTCTGTGTCTTGACAGGGTATTTAAGTTTTTACGTTAGATTTTGTAAATTTTAGGTAAGTATAATTAGTAGATTTTGTAAAAAAAAATTTATTTTTTTTTTCTTCTCTCATTTAAAAAAAAAAAAAAAGTTAGATAAGATAAAAGTAAAATAAAGATAATTTACACAGCAGCATCGAATTATAAATAATATGAAATTGTATTACATGTTTTAATGTAATTAACTTTGTTCATTTTGTCGTTTAGTTAAATAAGCATAACACATCGAATTATACATGTTTTAGTTAAATGAGCACTCTGAACGAACACATCATTTTGTCGTTTAGTAGCTAAATTCGTTCAAGTTCCTTGTCGATCATTTTTACCATATTTAAAAAAAATAATAATAAAAAAAATAAATAAATTTTGATGGACAATATTGAATGACGAGCAAGTTTTATGGTCAAAAATTGATATTGTGACAAGCAAGTTTTAGTTTAATGAATTCATGTGCTGTCATCATACTTTAATTAATAATAATTAAAGTTTTATTTAGGGTTTTAATTAATAATAATAGTAGTTAGGTTTTGACTTAATTAATAATACGTATTTAGGTTATTTAATTGTTAAGTTAAGTAATTAGATATTTTAGGATAATTAGTATTAAAATATAAGATTAGTTTATAAAATATAAAATTAGTTTAAATAATAAATATGATAAATATTTTTTTAGTTATCAATTTTTTTAAAAAATTTTTAAATTAATAAATTAGTTAGTTTTATAAGTTTTAGATTATTCTTAGTTGTAATAGGTTGAGTAGTGAATGCACCGAGCAAGACATTCACCACTTTTCATACGTTCACCACCTGTAACCCGATCAAGATATCTAGCCAATATGGTTGCCATTGATTTTTCTTTAGAATCATCATCTAGTCGAACGAATACTCCAATTCAAATTTCTGATAATCCATTTTTTGAACCCGACCTCACAATTGAGAAACCGGAGGATATTCAAGGACAATTCAGAGATCCTGAACCACTAATATTTCCTCCTAAACCACCAATCATTCAACCAGAGATTTTCGAGGAAGAAACCATTAAATTGGAATCTTCTAGTGATTCAGATTCAGCAAATTCAATCATGGAAAATCAGGAACCTCTAAGTATGGAAGATCGAATGAGAGCCACACGCACTGGCCAAGGTCATGCCATTACTCAACCAGACATTAATGCGCCAGATTATGAAATCAAAGGATAAATCCTACACATGGTAACTAATCAATGCCAATTTAGTGGTACGCCAAAAGAAGATCCAAAAAAACATCTTCGAACCTTTAATAGGATTTGTACTCTATTCAAAATCAGAGAAGTCGAGGATGAACAGATCTATCTCATATTGTTTCCCTGGACTTTAAAGGGAGAAGCCAAAGATTGGTTAGAATCGTTACCCGAAGGAGCGATTGACACATGGGATGTTTTAGTTGAGAAATTTCTTAAACAATTCTTTCCGGCATCAAAGCCATGAGACTTCAAGGAGAAATTGTTACGTTCACACAAAAGCCAAACGAAACATTATATGAGGCGTGGACAAGATTCGGAAAGTTGTTGAGAGGATGTCCTCAGCATGGTTTAGACACTTATCAAATAGTGCAAATATTCTACCAAGGATGCGACGTTGCTACAAGAAAAGACATCGACACAGCATCTGGTGGTTCCATTATGAAGAAAACCACAACTGAAGCTCACAAAATTATTGATAACACTGCCTCCCACTCACATGTGTGGCACCAGGAAAAAGATATCTTTCGTTCATCTAAAGCGGCTAGAGCCGATTCTAACCATGACTTTGATTCCATTTCCGCAAAGTTAGATGCTGTCGATAGACGAATGGAAAAGATGACTAAAGATATTCACGCGATACGAATCAGTTGTGAGCAGTGTGGGGGGCCACATTTGACGAAAGATTGTTTCGGTGTTGAGCAAACGATGGAACAACGTGAGAATATTTCCTACATGAACCAAAGGTCGGGAAATAATTATCAAAATAATTATCAACCACCAAGGAATAATTTCAACTGACCTTACAACACCCCATACAATCCAAATGGGCTCAACAATAACTCGTATAACCAATAAGGTACTAGCAATCAGCAAAGACCTGGTTTTCTTAATAAGCCACCACAAACCAACGAGAAAAAGCCAAACCTGGAGGAAATGATGACAAAGCTCATGGAATCCCAAGCACAGTTTGTTAAATCTCAAAAACAAACTAATGAACAAAACTCGCAATCATTCAGACACCAACAAGCTTCTATCCAAAACTTGGAACAAGAAGTAAGTAACCTAGCAAGGGTAATTGGTGAAAGAAAGCCAGGGAGTTTACCGAGCGACACGAATACCAACCCTCGAAATGAAGCAGCCAAAGCAATTACCACCCGAAGTGGTTTGACGCTTATGCCACCTGTTATACCAGTCATTTCCGATTATCCTATTCCACCACCAGAACCAGAACCAGAGAAGGCGACTGAACAGTAGTTGAGAATGCCAATGAACAACAAGCTGAATTCCCAGAAGGTTTAGTACGACCTAAACCATACGTTAAACAAAATCAACCACCGCTTCCTTACCCGAGCAAACAAAGAAAAGAAAGACTCGAGGTCGAACAGTCAAAGTTTCTGGACATGTTCAAAAAAATAAACGTCAATCTTCCTTTCATCGATGTAATTTCAGGAATGCCAAGATATGCGAAGTTTTTGAAAGACCTGATCACAAACAGAAAGAAAATGGAAGAACTTTCAGCTGTCACAATGAATGATCCATGTTCGGCAGTATTATTGAACAAGATACCCGAAAAACTCTCCGACCCAGGAAGTTTCACAATTCCATGTTTAATGGGTAGTCTTGATTCAATAAGAGCATTAGCAGACTTAGGTGCTAGTATTAACTTAATGCCTTATTCATTATACGTTAAACTAGGCCTTGAAGAGTTAAAACCAACACGAATGAGCATACAACTAGCTGATCGGTCAATCAAATATCCTAGAGGAACAATGGAAAATATGCTAGTTAAAGTTGGTACTTTAGTATTCCCAGCAGATTTTGTGATTCTAGATATGGAAGAAGATTCTCGAGTTCCTCTTATCTTAGGAAGACCATTCTTAAACACGGCTAGAGCAATAATAGACGTGTTTGGTAAGAAATTGACCCTAAGTATTGATGACGAGAGTGTGACCTTTTCTGTTGATAAGGCCATGCAACAACCTTAATCTGCAGATGATGTGTGCTATTATATGCAAACTATAGATAAACATTAAGAACTGTTACAAGAATTTCCAGAATTACAAGGAACGGGAGAATGTTCTTTAGGAGAAGGAACAGAACCAATTGATGAAGCTAAATTATTAGCTACACTCATGGCTAATGAATACGAACCAACAACAGAAGAACTTCAAGTTCTGAAAGAGGAAGACAGATACAGGTACAAATCATCGATTGAAGAACCACCAACATTGGAATTAAAGCCACTTCCAAACCATTTGGAATACGCATATATTTGCATGATGAATCTCAATTACCTGTAATCATCTCATCCTCCCTTTCTGTAAACGAAACATCTCAATTAATTTCCGTGTTAAAAGCCCACAAACCAGCTATTGCATAGAAGATCCAAGATATCAAGGGTATAAGTCCTTCATATTGTACACACAAAATTCTCATGGAAGATGATTTCAAACCTTGTGTGCAACGTCAACGAAGACTAAACCCTAACATGCAAGATGTGGTGAAAAAAGAGATAATTAAACTACTTGATGCAGGTTTAATTTATCCCATCTCTGATAGTCCATGGGTAAGCCCGGTGCAATGCGTACCTAAGAAAGGTGGCATTACCGTGATCACAAATGAAAAATATGAGCTTATTCCTACTTGGACTATAACTGGATGGCGTGTTTGCATTGATTATAGAAAATTAAATGACGCCACCAGAAAAGATCATTTTTCCTTACCTTTTATCGATCAAATGTTGGAAAGGTTAGCAGGAAACAGTTACTATTGTTTCCTTGACGGTTTTTCAGGGTATTTTCAAATCCCAATCGCACCCGAAGACCAAGAGAAAACCACCTTCACATGCCCATATGGCACTTTTGCGTACAAACGCATGCCATTCGGACTTTGCAATTCCCCTGCAACCTTTCAAAGGTGCATGATGGTGATTTTCCATGATATGATAGAAGAATGCATGGAGGTTTTCATGGATGATTTTTCAGTCTTCGGTGACTCTTTTGAGTCGTGTCTTTTAAATCTTGAACGAATGCTTATTAGATGCGAGAAATCAAATCTTGTTCTTAATTGGGAGAAATGCCATTTCATGGTTAAAGAAGGCATCGTTCTAGGTCATAAAATCTTAAGTGAAGGAATTGAAGTGGATAAAGCAAAAGTTGATGTAATTGCTAAACTTCCACATCCTACCAATGTCAAAGGAGTTAGGAGTTTTCTAGGGCATGCCGGTTTTTACCGACGATTCATTAAAGATTTTTCTAAAATTGCCACTCCAATGAACAAACTCCTCGAAAAAGATAATCCATTTGTCTTCTCGGACGAATGTATTAAATCATTCAACATTCTTAAAGAAAAGCTCTCCAATGCGCCAATCATGATAGCTCCAAACTGGGCCCTTCCATTTGAGCCCATGTGTGATGCAAGTGATTTTGCAATAGGAGCCGTTTTAGGTCAAAGGATAGAAAAATGATTTAAACCCATTTACTATGCTAGTAAGACTTTGCAAGGATCATAAACGAACTACACAACCACTGAAAAGGAACTCCTTGCTATAGTCTTTTCCTTTGATAAATTTCGATCATATCTTGTTCTAGCAAAAACGGTTGTCTACACCAATCATTCTACTCTTAAGTACTTGTTTTCAAAACAAGATGCCAAACCAAGCTTAATTCGTTGGATCTTGCTCCTGCAAGAGTTTGACATCGAAATCTGAGATAAAAAGGAAGCAGAAAATCTTGCCGCCGATCATCTTTCACGCCTTGAGAATCCTGAGCTAGAAACTCTCGATGAATCCGCGATACATGATGACTTTCCTGACGAACATCTCATGAAGATCGAGAGTGATGGAATACCATGGTTCGCACCAATTGCGAACTATTTGGTATGTGGATTTCTTGAAAAGGTACTGTCGTATCAAAAACGAAAGAAATTCTTTAGCGACATTAAATACTACTTTTGGGAGGATCCACATCTGTTTAAAAATTCTCTCGATGGAGTAATACGCAGGTGCGTATTCGGGAATGAAGCTAGACAAATCTTACTCCATTGTCACACAGGGCCTACAGGAGGGCATTACGGACCTCAACTCACGGGAAGGAAGGTCTACGAGGCTGGATTCTATTGGCCTTCTATTTTCAAGGATGCCCATCTTCTTTGTAAATCCTGTGATGCATGTCAAAGGGTCGGGAGAATCAGTCAACGCAATGAGATGCCACAAAATGTCATTCAAGTCTGCGAAGTTTTCGACATTTGGGGCATTGACTTCAAGGGCCCTTTTCCAAAATCTCATAATAATCTCTACATACTCGTTGCTATTGATTATGTGTCTAAATGGGTGGAAGCGCAAGCTCTCCCAACAAATGATGCACGAGTTGTAGTCAACTTTTTGAAACGTCTTTTTGCACGGTTCGGAATACCGAAAGCTTTGATAAGTGATCGGGGTACACATTTTTGCAACGCTCAACTTGAGAAAGTTCTTAAAAGATATGGGGTAACTCATAAGGTATCGGCAGCTTATCATCCACAAACAAGTGGACAAGTTGAGAACACTAACTGAGCATTAAAACATATTCTGGAGAAAACTGTAGGTGCAAATCCGAAGGAGTGGTCTATAAAATTGGAGGATGCTCTTTGGGCATTTTAAAAGGCCTATAAAACTCCAATTGGAACCACACCTTTTCGACTCATTTATGAAAAAGCATGTCATCTCCCGGTTGAGATTGAGCATAAAACATTTTGGGCTCTTAAGACATGCAATCTTGATTTGCATGAAGCAGGACGATTACGTTTAAACCAGCTGAACGAATTAGATGAGTTAAGGCATGATGCATATGAAGACTCACTCATCTACAAAGAAAAAACAAAGAAATGGCACGATAAACGTTTAAACAAAAAAATGTTTCATGAAGGAGACCGTGTCCTTCTATTCAATTCTAGATTTAAACTATTTCCTGGAAAGTTAAAATCTAGATGGTCAGGACCGTTCATAGTTACAAGAGTTTTACCTTATGGAACGGTCGAACTAGTGGACTCAAATGATAAACTATTCAAAGTAAATGGACACAGGCTGAAACACTATTTTGATGGACCAAGAGAGATTGATAATGATCTTAATCATAAGTTCGACACCACAGCTAACTAAGTGTGGGGAGAGTTGAATGTTCCAAAAGAGAGAAAGATCTCGTGTTTGATATTCTGTTCTTGTTTAGTATTTTCAAGAATGGAATCCGATTGGTCTTTCCCTAGCAGCCCCTAAAGAACTAGTCTTCTCCCCCCATTCTAAATTTTTACTTTTCTTTTGTGTGTTTTATTTTTGTTTATATTTGTTTTCAGATGCATAAGTCACGCACTTCGGTCGATCAAAACCATTCTCTTCTCATATACGCACTGATCTACACCTTACCAATTGATATGGTGTTGGAGATCAGGGAGAAAATGACTGCTATTAGAAAAGAGAAAAGGGAAGAACATAACAAAGTTAATTTCGCACAAGGTACATCTAAATCTGCTGCAAAATGAAGGGCAAAACAACTCTAGAAATGTTACAAGTGCGAAAAATGGTCCCACGAAGGGAAATGCCCCAAGAATCAAACTTATTCTAATTTCGAGTTTGTAACTTTATGCCGAGAAGGGCCATTCAAGTGTTTCCAAGAAAAATTACTAAACCCGAGAGGGTATGCATATGAAGCTATGGAAAATCAACTTGGTCGGCTCGCTTTCGAAGCAATTCGCTCAGGTCGTTTTCAAGATGATAATTCTGTGAGATTCTGAAATTCTCACAAGTGTGCGAGTGTGCGAGTGTGCGAGTGTGCGAGTGTAATAGTTTTTTGTGTGATTTATTTTAGTGTGTTATTGTGTGATAAACATGTATGATTGTTTGTAAAGAATAATGTATTTGTATTTTAAGTTTGTTTGTTTGTTTAAATGCATTTAATCTTCGGCTTTCAAGCGATAAATCTTCTAATTTAAGTATTTAAATTGGTAATCGGTAAAATTAGGTACCTAAAACTGAAATTACTATTATCAAACAAAAGTTTAAATTTTGAATTAGGGAATATAGTTCATTGAGAAGATATAAATATCTTAAGTCAAATACTTAATATAACGATTTCAAAATATTCATGAGTGAAATTAAGTTCCTGCTGAAATCACGCTAGAACGGAAAATTTTGTTATTATTATTAAAGATAATTTGACTTAAGTGGGATAAAAATTTACTTTTAATTAATAACTTTAAAATGGCGATTGCTATAAATTGGTCGCGAGTTAAGATTAAGTGTTTACACTGAAATTACTTTACCCAAGGGTGGGGCGAGAATTTTGTTATCGTTATTTTATCCTTATTAATTTAAAGTATACCAAAAAATATATTTAATTCTTTTGTGTGATTTTATTTTCTATGTATCGACTTGAAATGATAATTATAACAATTTGTCGCGGGTAAGAATAGGTGATAAAACCAAAATTACCCTACCCAAGGATGGGACGCAAATTTTATTATTATTGCAAGTTATTAATTTTAAAGTATATAAAAAAATAATAAAAAAATGTGTGTCTTTGTGTGCATGTTTGTTTGTTTTGTTTGTTGTGTGAAAATAGGTAAAACAAGGCATGTTCATAGACTGACAGTAAGTTCAGCAAAAGTAACTAATTTTTGACGAAACAAGTGAACAAGAGAAGATATTGGTAATAAAGAACAATTCAGAGAAGATATTGGTATTAAAGAACAATTCAACTCCAAACAGCGCTAGTTAGGGCTTTCTAGCTCTAAGAGGTTTTAACACCCTTTCTATACTATTTGCCCTCGTGAATTCTAATTTTTGTCTGATTTCATTGTAAATGAGGGCATTGCATGATCTCAAGTGTGGGGAGGGGTTATAATTCTCTCGGTTTATACACTTGGCTTATTCTTTAAATTTTGTGAAAAATTTAAAAATTTCTAGCTAAATAAATTCAAATCATGTTTATATATATTTATGAACGGTAAAATTAAGTAAAATTTACTGAAACTATCGTCACCTAAAATGGACATAAATTGAGAAACAACACAAATGTTGAATTTATTTAATAGAATAGAGGAGAATAAAAAGGCAAAGAAAAAGCCAAGTGTGGGGAGATTAACCAATCTATTTGTTTAAAACTGCATATCACATGTTTATGCTAAGTTTTGCAGGTACTTTTGTTGTAATCCATAAAGAACAGTGATTGAAACCGAGACATGGGTCAATTGGAGAACTAAAAGGGCGATCTACACTATAAGGGATAGTGTTGCACCCAACTGACCCTTCGTCATAAAATCTTATTTTCCTTAAGAAAAACATTAATCTTTTAATAGACGAGGTCTTCAGGATTAATCAATTCCATCTTTAGAGGAACAAAAGTCTTCCGAAAAAGAAACGCGCTTCTTGATTTAGGTCAAGAAGTTGTCGTCCAGACCGACTGTAAAGTCTATGAAAAACCTTGTAAAGTTTTCTCGAAAATCAGCTGGAAATCCATGGACCTCAGCATCAAACAGGGTCGCCAAGTGGTCAGACTTATCTTATCCATGAGAGGATCTGTCTCGTAAAATGGGGAGGACACCTTGCAAATCAGCTGGATAAGACTGATGAACCAGATCCCCAGAAAGGATAATCTCCTTAAAGATTAAAAATCAGCATTTAAGCCTGATATTATTCAATCCTTGAGATTGACTTTAAAGATTGAGAATTACAAACTCATGGAATTCGATGATATCTATACTCGAACTTGATCGAGAAAATGTTTTGAAAAAAAATATAAAACCGATTTGTTTTCAAAGAACTTATTTTCAGTACGTTCATTACTGTTGAACGTAAAATCCTAGGAATTCACCGGAATTCATTAGGTCACCTGAACTAAATCGGGTGTCAACCGTGAGAACGGTGGTTGCATAGCATGGTCAGAGACAGGACCTTGTGCCAGACCAAAAACTTCTAGGGTGATCTTTACTATTTCTCCTATCAAGGATAGTAATTGCATCTGACACGATGTTGACCATGATTTTATGCATGTTCATATAACATAGCCTTAACAGTTTCTTGTTCATCGCTCTCCTTTGCAACCGGACGGTAGTTTGCCGAAAGGTAATATACGGAACAAGTAAACTGGATGTGTGCTTTCCAAACACAGGGATAGCAAGTGGGTACACAAAACTGAAAGTTTTTAGCTTAAAATCAAAAGAAAATATGAAATCTATAACCCACAAAAATGTTTATGAAAACTTACACCGGTGATGGGTTAATCTGGAAAACGTGTCTAGTGTAAAAGCTAGCATGCATTTTCAAAATACAAAATGTTTTCATCAGGTTCCTATTTCCCTAAGGATCCAAATTTTTCTAAGTCACGTAAGACTTTAACTACGACCCTTAAGTTTCATTAACTTGGAACTTGCTCGTTGTTATGAATTGAATTGACGGAAAACGCTTATAGAGTAATATCTAGAGAAATTTGTAGCGTGACTTGAAAAAGAAATCATCATCATTGTACATAGTGTGAAAATAGAGTGTGAAAAATAAAGGAGTAAATTGTGTGAAGTGTGATTTCTATTACTTCGGAGTATTTTTTTTTAGCTCTGTATTGCTTGAGGACAAGCAATGTTCAAGTGTGGAGATTTTGATATTGCTCATAATGAACATATTTTTAGTCGCAATATCAATCATAAGTTGGAGGATTTTGATTGTAATTGTGTAATTTTAAGATGTAATTTGTATAAAATTCCAAAGTGTTACGAAGAGCGAAAATGAAGAATTTATCAAGAAAGCGTCAAAACACGAATTTGTACAAGCAATGGAGCACAATGTACAAGAAAAATGAACGCGAGATCGACTGTCGGCAGAGATGTCTTAAAATCCATCGACACTAGCATGTGTTAAAATATATATTATGGGTTACATGCTATGTAGTAAAATATATAATAAAGGCCCTACAATGTCTACACTCTATATCATAAAATACGGAGTAAGAGATATGATGGCCATCAACATTATCTTGTTTTGGATTAAACAAATGAAAAGAAATATGATATGCTCAAGAATGGACACTGCACAAGGAATTAATTAGTTGGGTTTATCTCTTGCAATAAGGAGTTGGTGGGATTATTAAATCAAAAGCAAAGTACAAGATCAGTGTAAGGGGAGTCAACAAAGCACAAGAGATTAAAATAACAATACAAGTTGATTATGATCTGTTAAACACTGCACTAGAGGCCGCTACTTTTGATTGTTTAAACAATGGCAAAGAAATGAGCATTACACAAAATAATTAAGTGTGGGTCTTGGTGATCATTGAACTTATATGGAGTATTATATATTGACATAGGATCACAGATACAAAGGAGGGGAAGACACACAAGTAAAAATTGTAATACTCTGTAGTAGTAATATTTAGAAGTTTATTATTTACTCCATAGTACAAAGGGTGAAGGTTTCTAATATTGTTATTGTTCAAGTATTGTACGGGTGTTGAATTTGAAGTTTTCTACCGCGTTGAATTAATGGAAGCTAAGAACTTTTGTGTAAGTTTTATTTATCTTTTGACCATGTCTAGTAACTAATTTGTTATTATGCTTATTTAACCCAAGTAGTTATTATGTTTTACTAAAAATAGAAAATGGGTAGATTTAATTTGTACAACGATTAATATTTAGATAAAGAACGACCTTAAGGGAGATTGAAGTTTTAACTATTAATGGGTATGGTAAAATAATTAAGTGACAACTTGTTAAATTACCACTATTTATAATTTACTATATGTATAAATAATCACATACGTTGACCGGACACGGAAGACGGGTTATTTATATATATGGTAAATTATTCATTGAAACGGACACGTGAATGGATTAATGGTTAAAAGACTAATTAAAATTAAGGTGGGTTACATTCAGTGACAACTGGTGTAATTATTGACATACGTGACAACCGCGTCAAACCATCTAAATAGTAATTAGTTAGAATATTTAACTGTGGTTACAAGATAGAATGACGAGGACACTCATATTTGATGCTTGTAATTATAGGACTGTGCTGGACAACTCCAGGTGGACATATTAAATATTCTACGGGTTCAAGAAAAATTAACCCAGGGTAAAAGGTAAAAAGTAAAAGTCAAACATTGTAACTACGGAAGTTAAATAAGCATAATACTCTTTTTATTGTATTTTCATCTCGTTTAGTTAAAGTACTTTATTTTTACCACAATAATTTTTATTTACTTTGTTGCTTTATTCTAGTTTAAATTTACTATATTGTTGTTTGAATTAAAAAGAAAAGCCAAAAAGACAAACCAGTCGTTAAACGGTAAATCCCCCGAAAATTACTATTAATTATATGTATTACTAAATCTAGCCTAATTTACTTAATTTACGTAGTTAAACCTAGTAAGAACACCTGATAAAAGTGTCCACGGATCGACCTCCCGGACTTTACCCTAGCTATATTACTATACGATAGGTATACTTGCCTTTTGTGTTTTAGTTTAATTTAGGTGATTTCCCGTAGTAATTAGTGTAAAAATAATAACCGTTTCGTACACCCCATAAAACACACCAGTATATTACCTTTCGGTAAACTACCGTCCGGTTGTAAAGGAAAGCGTTGAACAAGCAACTGTTAAGGCAATGTCCCGTGACATGCTTTTGATTATGGTCTATATCGTGTCGGATGCAATTACTATCCTTTCTATGAGCAATAGTAAAGATCACCCTATAGTTTTTCGGTCTGGCACAAGGTCCTGTCTTTGACCATGCTATCCAACCACCGTTCAACCCGATTTGGTTCAGGTAACCTAATGAATTTCAGGTGAATTCCTAGGATTTTACGTTCAATGGTAATGAACGCATTGAAAATGGGTTTTCAGAAAACAAATCGGTTTGTAATTTGATCAAAATATTTTCTCGTTCAAGCTCGAGTTTAGATATCATTGAATTCCATGAGTTTGAATTCTCAATCTTTAAGGTCAATCTCAAGGATTGAGTAATATCAGTCTTAAAAGCTGATTTTTGATCTTTAAGGAGATTATCTTTTCTGGGGATCTGATTCATTAGTCTTATAAGCTAATTTGCATGGTGACCCCCCCCCCCCCCCCCATTGTATGAGACAGATCCTCTCATGGTTAGGATAAGTCTGACCACTTGGCGACCCTGTTTGATCCTGAGGTTCGAGGATTTCCTGCTGATTTTCGAGAAAACTTTTCAAGGTTTTTTGTAGACTCTACAACTGGTCTGGACGACAACTTCCTGACCTAAATTAAGAAGCGCGTGTCTTTTTCTCCGAAGACTTTACTTCCTTTTAAATTCCCTTTATATTACAATAAACTGGGTAAAACTGATTAATATTGTTCAAAACAAAAGTATCTTCAATTATTTGTACAAAAATATGTTATATATGTTTTAAATAACTTGGTAAATTTTTTTCACACTTGGCTTTTATTTTCTTTTCTTTTTATTTTTATTTTACTCTATTCCATTTTAAATGAATTCTAACATTTTGGGTTGTTTCTTAATTTATGTCCTTTCCGAGGTAACAATAATTTCGGTGTTAACACCTAGTTTTATCGTTCATAAATATGTATAAACATAATTTTGTGTTCATTTAGTTGAAAATTTTAAAAATTTTTACTAGAATTGGGTAGTCAGTATATAAGGCTGGGGCTGTTCTTTATTATCAGAGAGCACTAGATTCTAATACAACTACTGTGTTACTAGTGTTTTTAATGGTAACCAAGTGTTTAAATTTAAAATTTTAAAAATCCGAAAGAATTTAACCCCTTCCCACACTTAAGATCTTGCAATGCCCTCATTTGCAAGAAATCAGTAGCTATTTAAATTATTGAGGGTGAGTAGCGTAGAAAAATGATTAAAGTTTACCAAAGTTTTCAAACATATTGGCGTTTGTTTGTTGAATGATAAATGATGCACATCATTTTTTCATTCCGTCTTCTTGTTACATCACATTTGTTTTTCGTTTTGTCGTCAAAATTAGTAGCTTTTGCTGAACTTAATGCCAGTCTTTGAAAATATGCTGTTTTACCCTGTTGTGTACAATTGACAATATACATACATACAAATAATAACATGCATGGTAATTTGAAATGAGACTTAACATCCTACTTTCAAATTATAAATACGAAATATTAGTAACAAAATAAAAAAATGTTAAAAATTACATAAAAGTATCACAATATTATATGTTTTAAACATAAGTAAATAAAAATAATAGAAGATAAAAATCACCAACGGGAACTGTATCAATCTGGATAGGGGTTCCAGTTCATGTCGTCGGTCGGGTTTCACGGTTGGTTATAGGTGTACTGATAGGCTTGGTTGGGGTCGTATAGAGTAAATGGTGGTCGCATATCGGGCTGGTATGGCAGATAGTAAGCAGGTCGGGTCGGGTCGGTACGTAGTTATTTGGTACCTGAGGTGATAGCTGGCTCATGATCTGATGCTGATGATAGTGCTATCTATCATGCTGTCGTTGCCTGGAATGCTCGTACACATTCTCGGCGTGCCACTGCTCGTACTGACTATGTCTAGTCTCGTTTGTCATTTCTACCTCATCTATACGCTGGTAAACGTCAGTAACAGCCTCCCTAATGACATCCCTAATGTCATCTGCTTCCTTCATTTCCTCATCTGAAACTCTCTCTACCTGTGGATGACGACCCTCATATGGTACTGCCTGATTGCGTCTGCTCTTTAATACCTTTGTACCTTGATAGACTCGCAATCCTAAAGTCTCAACCTGTTCCCTACATACCATCAGTGGACCCCCTTGATCCCTATCTACACCCAAATAGTCTCCAATGAGAGTAATAAAAATACCCCCTCCTATTATTCCCCCGTCCTGTATTCCTTCCACCATTTTAGACAGATAAAAACCAACACAGTAGGGAATATTAACAAAGCTTCTAGTGTTTCGAATACACTTAAGGTAAAATAAATCGTGTAAAGTCATTTTCTCCTTGTTGTTACCTCTTTGTGTAATCGAATTAGCTAAAAATCTATGTATAATACGAAGCTCTGCTTTGTTAATATCTAAATACGAGTGTCTTCCTCCCCGCGTAAAAATATTATAATTTGACATACGCCTCCAGACGGCTTCCGCGTCAAAATTCCTATCTACCCTTTCACCATGATAAATCAAATTTGTACAATCAGGTAGTAGTAATTCACCAGGAGTGTAAATCTGTAAAGCCCTGGCCATGTCCAGCATGGACATCCTATACATCCTACGGCCAAGTAAAAATCTAAGAAAATTCCTATCGTCTAACCTAACTACATCCGCATCAAGTGATATATTACTCATAAGCTCAACACACCACTCTTTATATACAGGCCTACGAATGGTGAATAAACGTTCCCAATCGGGAAAAGAAGAGTTACCATACCTTTGGATTAGATGTTGCGTAACTGAGTTAGCTAGTTGGACCCTTTCCAAAGGCTCCCAATCGATTACCCTCGGTACTTCTACATTTTTCGTTACCAGTTTAAATTTGTTACTTTGGTACGTCGGGTAATCTCTCCAGCTTTGATCAAATCTCAAATTGGGATGCAACTGTTCTTCATGAATTGTTGGGTGTTCTATTATTGGATGAATCGGAAATTGTACGTAGGCATTAACATATTCTTGTTGCGGATCATAATATGGTACGTGTTGATCAGGTTGTTGTTGTTGTTGTTGTTGTTGTTGTTGTTCCTGTTGTTGCTCCGGTTCGTGATATTGCATCTCTGGCTGTGGTTCCTGAGCAGGTTGCCTAGATGATGATGATGCACCATCAGTATCGATATATCTCTACAAAACACATTAAATACAAAATTTGTGCATCCAAATATGCATTAGTGTTAGTAAAATAACAAATTAAAACAATTAAAATAACATGTTTAATCCATATTAAACTTATACTCATTTTCATATTTTTATCAAATATACACTTTTTCAAATAAGCATATATGAAAATGTTTACAAAGTTCATAAGCATTCAACTCAAATAACATGTCAAAATAATCATTACTAGCAATTAAACAAGTTTCAAATGGCATTTATATCAAATTAATCAAGTTCATGAATTTTAGACTTAAAAAGTCTACTTTAATTCTCAAAAATCATGTTTAGGATCAAAGTTTGGATCATTTAGCTACCTAAACATGTTACACTACTTAATTTAGCAATAATTCATGACAAAAATCGGCCATAACCTGTTTATATCAAAAAGCCCCAAATTGCTCAAGAACACAAACCCTAGATTTCTAAAAAGTTTAAAGTTTTTGGCTTCAAATCATGTTAAATAGCATCAATCTAGGTTATACATGCATAATATACTAACAATTTAACTCTAATTACACTAGAAATTAACAAAATTAAATTAGGTAAAATTTAGCTCAAGAACACTAAAATTCAATTTTAAAGAGTTTTAGGGGTGAAATCTTTACCTTCTTTGTTAAACTTCTAACCAATTTCATGATTGTAGCAGATTATTGTGAGAAATTTGGTTGATTTTGGTTGAAAAATGACGAATTTAGGGGTGTTTTTGTGAGGATTTGCGTATGTTTGTGTGTGTTATTGTGAAGAAGCAGAACAGCTCGTGGAGATTTTTGTTTCTGCCCAGATTTTTGGGGTCATGCGACCTCATGAAATTCCCATGTAAACCCCATGCGATCGCATGGGGTCTACGTTTTTTTTTTTTTTATAAAATCTTTAACTTATGAAACAAATAATTAAATTATTTAAAATTTTGTTTCTTTTAGAATGAGGGCGTTTCGGATCTTAGTCCTAGTTCGTCTCTCGACAAAATTTTAAAATTTGTCACTTTAAAGCGTTGTTTTAAAAGCAAAGATTTTTTGGGTTTTTCAAATGTTTTTGGCATACTTTAAATTAATAAGATTAAAAATTATGACAACAAAATTTCTTGTCCCTCCCTTGGGTAAAGCAATTTCGGTTCAACGACCTAGTCTTCAACTCACGATGAATTTTAGAAATCATATTTTCAACTTAATGAAATAAAGTACATTTTTGTTTTTAAATTCACACCAAACTTAAATTTAAAATGCATAAAATTAAAAATTTAAATTAATATCATTAATATTTATATATATTTTTTTACAAACTTATATTAAAAATATTAATTTTTAAAATATTTAAAAACTTAATATATTGATTTAAAAAAAAATTTACAATAATAATTTAATATTAATTTAAAAACAAGGTAAAAATTCAAATGAAAAATCTTTTTGGTCTTTTATCCCACTTTAATCAATCAAATATTATCAAAAATATATGCCCCTCTTTTGGGTAAAGTAATTTCGGTTCCATAACCTAGTTTTACTCTTGACGAATTTCTGAAATATTTTGGATTGATTGATTAAAAATATTTATACCTTAAGAATAAACGGTAAATTTCGCAGTGATGTAATAAATTTTTGTATGATATCAATAATTTCGGTTTCGCATACCTAATTTTATTGAATATCAATTTAATACTTTATAGCGAACGATTCAGCGTTTATTATCAAAAGGTTAAAAGCAATAAATAAAAATAAAAACTGTACATACTTACCTGTGAGATAGAATTCTCAGAGACATGCTTTAGCCGACTCATAGGAGAGTCGTATGATTTGGTTTTCCATAGCTACATAAGTGTAGCCTCGATTCTTCAATAACTTTTCTTCTAAACATATGAACGGTCCTTCTCTGCATAGAGTAACAAATTTGGTATTTGAATATGTTTGATTGTTATAACATTTACCTTCGTGTGACCATTTTCCGCATTTATGACATATTTCAAGGTGTCGTGCTCTTCTTTTTGTTGCGGATTTTGACTTTCCTTTACCAAAATGTGTCTTATGATGATCTTTTCTGAGTTCTTTCCTTACTTCGTCCATTTTTCCTCTTATGAATGATACCAGTTCACTCGGGAAGATGTTATTATTACGTTTATTAATCATAGCATGTAGTAGTAGACCATGGTACAGATCAAAGGAATTCTCCATCTCGTAAAACCTAAAAAAATTAAAAATTCAGAATGGAGGGAGAAGACTAGTTCTTTAGGGTCTGCTAGGGAAAGACCATGCGGATTCCATTTTTGAGAACTACACGAGAACAAAATATCTAACTTTAACAGAAATACATATTATCCTAAAAGATTCAAATCTTCCCACACTTAGTTAGCTGTGGTATCGAAATTGTGATTAACTTCATCTTCAACTTCCATTGGATTATCTATGTAATGTTTAACTCTGTGACCATTAACCTTAAATTCAATCCCATTTGAATTTATTAACTCTACTATTTCATATGGGAAAACTCTTTTGACTATGAATGGTCCAGACCATCTTGATTTCAATTTTCCAGGAAATAGCTTGAATCGTGAATTGAAAAGAAGAACTCTGTCTCCTTCCTTAAATTCTTTTGAACTTCTGATTCTTTTATCATGCCATTTCTTCGTTCTTTCTTTATAGATTAACGAATTTTCGTATGCTTCATGTCTTAATTCTTCTAATTCGTTTAGTTGACTTAATCGTAAACGTCCGGCTTCATGTAAATCAAGATTACATGTCTTCAAAGCCCAAAATGCTTTGTGCTCAATTTCTACTGGAAGGTGACATGCTTTTCCGTAAACGAGTCTGAAGGTGTGGTGCCAATTGGAGTTTTGTAGGCTGTTCTAAAAGCCCAGAGTGCATCTTCCAATTTCATGGACCATTCCTTCGGATTTGATCCTACGGTTTTCTCTAGAATACGTTTTAAAACTCGGTTGGTATTTTCAACTTGTCCACTTGTTTGTGGATGATAAGCGGTTGAGATTTTATGATGTAACGACCCAACCCTCGTTATACAAAAACACGACCCAAAAAAAAATTTCGGACCTGTACAACTGGACGGCGTCCAGAATTCTGGACGGCGTCCAGTACTGAAGGCCTGGACGGCGTCCAGCCTTTTTGGACGGCGTCCAAATGGGCTAAAAAGTTCTGATCAGTTTTTCATTATACACGAACGAAAAACCCGCTTCTCGACACTTTCCAATGAAGCCTATTATCACAACATATCAAATTAAGTAAAACTAATAGATTTCCAACATCGAAACGAGTATTAAAAAACGGGGCCCACAACGACCGTTTTACGAGTCTCGTACAAATCATGAGTTTCGACCACATTAGTTTAATTTCCAAACGACACTATGAGCATGGTGTTTGGGGGTTAAACTACCCAAATCTCGGTCAAATTCCAAAAGCTATTAAACCAAAAAACGTCCCCTAAACCACGAGCGGGACCTCTAATCCAATCGAATGCGCTTACCCTTATCGACGCCGGAGCCTATAAAAAGATAAACAATGAGAGGGTAAGCAAAATGGTTAGTGAATGCAATAGTTATACACATACATATATAATATACCTACTTGCAACCACTTACACACATACCGTATACATGCTAGCAATACAATTAGCTTACAATTTCAAGTATAAAGCTAGTAACCTCCAATACCGCAAGCTACCAACAACAAAGGCATATATATATATATATATATATATATATATATATATATATATATATATGCTACACTACAACACATTAACCATGCTTAACCAATTGAAAAAGGGAACGGTGTTTAAAGACCGTCGGAGTTCATAACAACCATTAGTGCACTTAACACGTCGTACACTAACCCCACGGGTGGCATCTTAACACGTCGATACTTCACCCTAGGTGGCGTCTTAACACGTCGACACTTCACCCCGAGTGGTGTCTTAACACTTCGACACTTCACTCTTCGTTTTATTTGAGGTGGCACCTTAACACGTCGATACTTCACCTCGAGTGGCGCCTTAACACATCGGCACTTCACCCGTTAATCTCTTGGAGTGGCATCTTAGCACATCGATACTTCACTCCGGGTGGTGTCTTAACACATCGACACTTCACCCCGGATGGCGTCTTAACACATCGACACTTCACCCGTCATGTTACTTTGAGTGGTGTCTTAGCACATCGACACTTCGCTCGTCACGTGAAACGTGGTGTCTTAGCACATCGACACTTCACATCTCACGCTACAACAAATAAATACATTATATACCTACGCATATAATTATTCCACTCACCTCAAAGTCTTTTGCGAAAGATAACCGAGCTTGCAAACTTCAATGTAACGTACCTATTACATTAAGCACATAATCAATCACAAGATCAAGTTGGTCAACCAACTCATTCACCATTCTAGTGTCGTTTTGGCCCATGGTGCAAATTTCGACCCATTTGCACACTTAACCCTAATACGGGGTCAACTTTGCCAAAAACCCAACCCTAGCCATTTATGGTCTAATACACATATATTCACAATGTTAACTAATTTTCACACTAATAAGACAACTTAGGTCATCAAAGACCCATTTTACCCATTCGAGGTTTCCACACACATTCGGGTCACCACATGCCCAAATAGCACCCATTTACATAACATCTAGGCGTGCTAGTGGTTAAATAACCAATTTAAGACTCATAAACTTATTTATCATTTCAAAACCCTAGGTAAGTCATCCTTTGAGTCTTCATGACTCAAACTTACCCAAAATCCCCAAATCACTAACAAATGGGTTTTATACACATCAATAACCCAAATCTTAACCCTTAAACACATTAAACTAAGGAAATCAAGTTTAGGACTTACCACCACAATCAAAACGTAGCTAGTGAGGAGATGAACAACTTTAATGCTCGAGCTCTAACCCGAAACAAGCTTCTTCCTCTTCTATTTGAGCTTTCTGACTCTTGAATCACACTCTCTCTCTAGAATTGAAGTGGATGAAGTTTGGTGGTTGTAAATGGAGTAAATGAAGCCCCAAAAACTGATCTAGGGCTTTAAATTCGGCCCCCAATTGAAATTACCAAAATACCCACTTTAAATATCTAAAAACACAAAAGCAGGCTCGCCAGGCAATCTGGACGGTGTCCAGAATTTTGGACGGCGTCCAGCCCTTCAATCTGGGACGGCGTCCCACTTGTTGGACGGCGTCCAATGCAACATGGAAAAACTGGTTCTTACAACTCTCCCCCACTTGAACCGGATTGCGACCTCGCAATCCAAGCTGCATGACAAGCAGGAAGATACACAAGAATAAACTCTTCGACCTCCCAAGTAAACTCGGAACCTTTACTACGACGCCATTGAACTTTAAAAGTCCGAAACACTTTATTTCTCAATCTTTTGACCTTCTCGTCGAGTATAGCAATCGGCTCCTCAACATACTCCAACTTATTATTTAGCTCAATCTCGTCTAATGGTACCCATGCTGAATCATCCGCAAGACACTTACGGAGATGGGAAACATGGAATGTATTATGGATCCCTGCAAGTTCTTCGGGTAATTCCAAACGATACGCGACTTCACCAACACGAGCTAAAACCTTAAATGGGCCAATAAACCGAGGAGCTAACTTTCCTCGTTTTCGAAACCGAATAATACCTTTCCATGGCGAAACTTTAAGCATCACCATGTCACCTTCTTGGAATTCGATCATTCGCCTACGTTTTTCGGCATACGACTTTTGTCTATCTTGCGCCTTTTTTAAATGATCCTGAATCACCTCAATCTTGCTATTCGTCTCTAAAACCAAATCAGTACTCCCGATTTCCTTTTGTCCCACTTCACCCCAACAAATTAGAGTTCGACATCTTCGTCCATAAAGCATCTTATACGGTGGCATCCCGATACTAGTATGATAACTATTATTTTACGAGAATTCCACCATAGGTAAGTGCTCATCCCAACTACCACCGAAATCAATAATACACGCTCGTAACATATCCTCTAATGTTTGATTTGTACGTTCGGTTTGACCGTCCGTTTGAGGATGATACACCGTGCTCAATTTTAATTGTGTACCCATATCGTCATGAAACTTTTCCCAAAACCGAGATGTAAAACGGGTATCTCGATCCGAAATAATAGATATAGGAACCCCATGTCGAGTGACTACTTCCTTGATAAACAATTTAGCCAAGGTCTCCGACGATATCGCTTCCCGAATGGGAAGAAACAAAGCACTTTTGGTCAATCGGTCAACTATCACCCAAATTGAATCAAATTGGGTTCTCGCCATTTTAGGTAACTTTGTAATGAAATCCATGGTAATGTGCTCCAATTTCCACTTTAGGATTTCTAACGGTTGCAACTTACCATACGGCTTTTGGTGCTCGGCTTTAACTTGCAAGCACGTGACGCATTGCTCAACATACTTTACAACATCACGTTTCATGCCCGGCCACCAATACTCTTTTCTTAAATCAAGATACATTTTCGTCGCACCCGGATGAATGGAATACTTTAACTTATATGCTTCATCAAGTAGCACTTGTCGATAATCACCCATCTTAGGCACCCACACCCTTCCTTGAAAAGACAACAAACCACGCGAACCCATAGTAATGAATTCCGATTGGCCCACAATTCGTTCCGCATGCTTGTTGTGAACGTAAGCTTCTATTTGGATCACACCAAGTTTTTCAAGAAAATCGTTAGTAATAATCATACGTAACAATCCCAATCATAACGCCGGGTGATGAATCTTTCGACTTAACGCATCCGCGACCACATTCGCCTTGCGCGGATGATAAAGTATCTCACAATCATAGTCTTTTACCACATCCATCCACCTACGTTGACAATAATTCAAATCTCGTTGATTAAAGAGATGTTTCAAACTCTTATGATCCGAATAAATCGTACTCTTGACACCATACAAGTAATGGAGCCAAATTTTCAACGCATGCACAACCGCCGCCAACTCAAGATCATGAGTCGGATATCTCGTTTCGTGTTCCTTTAATTGTCGAGAGACGTAAGCGATGACTTTACCTCTTTGCATTAGAACGCACCCGAGCCCATTTAGCGAAGCATCACAATAAACCGTCATGTCTTCTGCACCTTCAGGCAACACTAACACCAGAGCTTGACACAATTTCTCTTTTAGCAATTGAAAAGCAATTTCTTGCTCGTTCTCCCAAATAAACCTCGCGTTCTTCCTTGTCAATTTCGTCAACGAAGAAGCGATCTTAGAAAAGTCTTGGATAAACCGACGATAATAACCGGCCAATCCGAGAAAACTTCGGATTTCCATAGGCGTAGTCGGTTGTCTCCAACTCTTCACCGTCTCTATCTTCCCCGGATCTACTTGAATACCATTTTCGTTCACAATATGGCCAAGGAATTGAACTTCCCTTAGCCAAAATTCACATTTGGAGAATTTAGCATACAACTTCTCCTTTCGCAACGTCTTTAACACACACCGCAAATGAAGTTCATGATATTTCATACTCTTTGAATAGACAAGTATGTCGTCAATGAACACAATTACCGACTTGTCCAACATAGGTTGGCACACTCGGTTCATAAGATCCATGAATGCCGCCGGTGCATTCGTAAGACCAAAAGGCATTACCACGAATTCAAAATGCCCGTAACGAGTTCGAAAATCCGTTTTCTCAATATCTTCCTCACGGACCCGCATTTGGTGATAGCCGGACCGTAGGTCGATTTTAGAGAAATACGTTGCACCTTGAAGTTGGTCAAACAAATCATCAATCCTAGGCAATGGATAACGATTCTTGATCGTCACTTTGTTCAACTCCCGATAATCGATACACATCCGCATACTACCATCCTTCTTCTTCACAAATAGAACCGGAGCGCCCCATGGCGAAGCACTCGGTCGAATGAAACCCTTCTCAAGCAACTCTTGGGTTGGATTTAACAACTCTTGCATTTCCGTTGGCGCTAAGTGATAAGGAGTTTTACCAATGGGGGTAGCCCCTGGAACCAACTCAATGCGAAATTCAACTTGTCTTTCCGCCAAAACACCCGGTAACTCGTATGGAAAAACGTCTTCGAATTCACTAACCACCGAAATTTTACGAATGGGTGGTGGCTCATCACGAGTATCAACAATATGGGCAAGAAAAGCGATGCCACCACTAACAAGGAAACTATGTGCCCGTGCAAAAGTGCATATCGACACAAGTCTCCTACGCTTATCACCGTGAATAATTAACTCTCCCCCACTTGGGGTCTTCACTCGAATATATTTTTCATGACATGCAATATTGGCTCTATTATGATCGAGCCAATCCATACCCACCACGATATCAAAATCACCCAAAGTCGTCGGGATAAGATCAATCTTAAAGTTTTCGGCACCAAAAACGACATCACAATTTTTACACACATCAACCACTAGCACCGTCTTGCCATCCGCTATTTTGACTTCTACCGGACGACTTAACTTAGCTAACGGTCTATTAAGTTTAGGTACAAATTTTGGAGACACAAATGACAAGTTTGCACAGCTATCAAATAGAATCCTTTTCGGATTAGAATTAACCATGAAAGTACCTGAGACAACTTCGTTCGATTGTTTGGCTTCATCATTGGTCATCAAATAATTGCGACCCCTAGCCGTACCCGCTGCCTTCTCCAACCTCTTAACATTGTCATTGTGCAAGTCGGGACATTTCGGCCTCTTGTGCCCTTCTTTACCACAATTAAAACAAGTGATTTTGTTTGCGGAGGATAGGCTCGGACATTCACGAGCCATGTGAACCTTTTGTCCACAATTGTAGCACGAATAAGAAAAATCCCCGGAAGCACCCTTCTTCCCACTACTAACGTTACCGAAACCCTTCTTGTTCTTTTTGTTTGAAAAGTTCGAATGGCTCGAACCTTCATTCTTTCTCTTGCCAAAAGTAAAGCCACTCTTCCTTAACTCGAGCACCTCGAAGCCTTTTGCCATATCAAACAACTCATCAAAAGTCTTTACCACCGTTACACTAATCTTCTCTTGATAGTTGTCATTTAAAATTCAGTAGAAGTCTTCCTTCAACATTTTATCATTGCCGACGTACTCCAGGCAAAATTGGGTCTTGGACAAAAACACGGATTTGAGAGTGTTCAAATCCATCGACCCTTGCCACAAGGAACGTAACTCGTCCTTAAGCCTTGTAAGATCGGCCGAAGTTCGGTATTCTTTGAAAAATTTGGACTTGAATTAAATTATATATATATATATATATATATATATATATATATATATATATATATATATATATATATATATATATATATATATATATATTTCACCATAAACTTGGAGCTTTGCGTCCCACCACAACTTATCATCGCCCCTCAACATACCACACCCGTATCTCGTCTTCTTCTCGGGAGGACATTCACAAGTACGGAAGGCCCCCTCCATGTCGGAGATCCAATGGGCACTCTTTAGAGGGTCTCGTTTACCTTCAAAGGTGGGAGGTTGAGAATCCTTGAGGTTCTTATAGAGAAAGTCCCGTCTTCTCGCATTATCTTCATGAAGAACGGACTTAACTTGCTCCTTTACTACATTGACTAGTTGTTCGTCAATCGTATCTAGAAAAATTTTCTTAACATCCTCGAGGAACTCCGCCTTTTGACGTTTAAAGATGGCCTCAACTTTGGCCATGAACTCAACGTCCTCACTCGTACTTCCATCATTGGTGTCGTGTCCATTTCTCATCTTCATTCTATAAAACAGAAAAGATTAAACAATGAAACGAAGGACTTAACACATACGCATATACATATACATCACACTACCCCATCTTGCTTAACATCCGTCGTACATCGCTTGTTTGACACGATTTTCACCCGTAACATTGGTAGCTAATCATTGTTACGCGAGCACGTCGCATTAACTTGCTAGTACAACGCCTATCTCGCTTGATGATTGCTAACACAACACAAAACAATTAGCGCAAGGTTAGTTCACATATACCTAAGCACTAATCAACACCCGGTCCGACCCGTCTCCTACAAGTCCCGCATAAAGCGCATACACAATCAAGTCTAAGTCTAGGCACCTATCTCAAGTCGCCTAAATCCCTTAGACCATGCTCTGATAGCACTTGTAACGACCCAACCCTCGTTATACAAAAACATGACCCAAAAAAAAAATTTCTGGACCTGAACAACTGGACGGCGTCCAGAATTCTGGACAGCGTCCAGTACTGAAGGCCTGGACGGCGTCCAGCCTTTTTGGACGGCGTCCAAATGGGCTAAAAAGTTCTGATCAGTTTTTCATTATACACGAATGAAAAACCCGCTTCCCGACACTTTCCAACGAAACCTATTATCGCAACATATCAAATTAAGTAAAACTAATAGATTTCCAACATCGAAACGAGTATTACAAAACGGGGCCCACAACGGCCGTTTTACGAGTCTCGTATAAATCATGAGTTTCGACCACATTAGTTTAATTTCCAAATGAAACTATGAGCTTGGTGTTTGGGGGTTAAACTACCCAAATCTCGGTCAAACTCCAAAAGCTATCAAACCAAAAAGCGTCCCCTAAACCACGAGTGGGACCTCTAATCCAATCGAATGCCCTTACCCTTATCAACGTCGGAGCCTATAAAAAGATAAACAATGAGAGGGTAAGTAAAACGCTTAGTGAATGCAATAGTTATACACATACATGTATAATATACCTACTTGCAACCACTTACACACACACCGCATACATGCTAGCAATACAATTAGCTTACAATTTCAAGTATAAAGCTAGTAACCTCTAATACCGCAAGCTAGCAACAACAAAGGCATATATATATATATATATATATATATATATATATATATATATATATATATATGCTACACTACAATACATTAACCATGGTTAACCAATTGAACAAGGGAATGGTGTTTAAAGATCATCGGAGTTCATAACAACCATTAGTGCACTTAACACGTCGTACACTAACCCTACGGGTGGCATCTTAACACGTCGATACTTCACCCTAGGTGGCGTCTTAACACGTCGACACTTCACCCCGAGTGGTATCTTAACACTTCGACACTTCACTCTTCGTTTTATTTGAGTTGGCACCTTAACACGTCGATACTTCACCTCGAGTGGCGCCTTAACACATCGGCACTTCACCGTTAATCTCTTGGAGTGGCATCTTTGCACATCGATACTTCACTTCGGGTGGTGTCTTAACACATCGACACTTCACCCCGAATGACGTCTTAACACATCGACACTTCACCTGTCATGTTACTTTGAGTGGTGTCTTAGGACATCGACACTTCACTCGTCACATGAAACGTGGTGTCTTAGCACATCGACACTTCACATCTCACGCTACAACAAATAAATACATTATATACCTACGCATATAATTATTCTACTCACCTCAAAGTCTTTTGTGAAAGATAACCGAGCTTGCAAACTTCAATGTAACTTACCTATTACATTAAGCACGTAATCAATCACAAGATCAAGTTGGTCAACCAACTCATTCACCGTTCTAGTGTCGTTTTGGCCCATGGTGCAAATTTTGACCCATTTGCACACTTAACCCTAATATGGGGTCAACTTTGCCAAAAACCCTAACCCTAGCCATTTATGCTCTTAATACACATATATTCACAATGTTAACTCATTTTCACACTAACAAGACAACTTAGGTCATCAAAGACCCGTTTTACCCATTCGAGGTTTCCACACCCATTCGGGTCACCACATGCCCAAATAGCATCCATTTACATAACATCTAGGCGTGCTAGTGGATAACTAACCAATTTAAGACTCATAAACTCATTTATCATTTCAAAACCCTAGGTTAGTCATCCTTTGAGTCTTCATGACTCAAACTTACCCAAAATCCCCAAATCACTAACAAATGGGTTTTATACACATCACTAACCCAAATCTTAACCCTTAAACACATTAAACTAAGGAAATCAAGTTTAGGACTTACCACCACAATCAAAACGTAGCTAGTGAGGAGATGAACAACTTTAATGCTCGAGCTCTAACCCGAAACAAGCTTCTTCCTCTTCTATTTGAGCTTTCTTACTCTTGAATCACACACTCTCTCTAGAATTAAAGTGGATGAAGTTTGGTGGTTGTAAATGGAGTAAATGAAGCTCCAAAAACTGATCCAGGGCTTTAGATTCGGCCCCCAAGTGAAATTACCAAAATACCCACTTTAAATATCTAAAAACACAAAAGCAGGCTCGCCAGGCAATCTGGACGGCGTCCAGAATTTTGGACGGCGTCCAGCCCTTCATTCTGGGACGGCGTCCTACTTGTTGGATGGCGTCCAACGTAACATGGAAAAACTGGTTCTTACAACTCTCCCCCACTTGAACCGGATTGCGACCTCGCAATCCAAGCCGCATGACAAGCAGGAAGATACACAAGAATAAACTCTTCGGGCTCCCAAGTGAACTCGGAACCTTTACTACTATGCCATTGAACTTTAAAAGTCCGAACCACTTTATTTCTCAATCTTTTGACCTTCTCGTTGAGTATAGCAATCGGCTCCTCAACATACTCCAACTTATTATTTAGCTCAATCTCGTCTAATGGTACCCATGCTGAATCATCCGCAAGACACTTACGAAGATGGGAAACATGGAATGTATTATGGATCCCCGCAAGTTCTTCGGGTAATTCCAAACTCATTCACTTGCATTGCACATAAGTTCAAATGGTATATTCCAATTTGGAGTTATCATGATCGGCGCATTAGTGAGTTTTTCTTTAAGAATATTAAAAGATTTGATGCATTCATCCGAAAAGATGAATGGAGCATCCTTTTCTAGGAGTTTATTCATAGGAGTGGCAATTTTAGAAAAATCTTTTATGAAACGTCGGTAAAAATTGGCATGCCCTAGAAAACTCCTAACTCCTCTAACATTGATGGGATGTGTAATTTTAGCAATTACATCTACTTTAGCTCTATCCACTTCAATTCCTTCCTTTGAAATTTTATGACCAAGAACGATGCCTTCTTTAACCATGAAATGGCATTTCTCCCAATTAAGAACTAGATTTAATTGCTCGCATCTAATTAGCATTCGTTCAAGATTAACTAGACATGATTCAAAAGTATCACCGAATACTGAAAAGTCATCCATGAAAACTTCCATGCATTCTTCTATCCTGTCGTGAAAAATCGCCATCATGCACCTTTGAAAGGTTGCAGGGGCGTTGCAAAGTCGAAATGGCATGCGTTTGTAAGCAAAAGTACCATAAGGGCACGTGAATGTGGTTTTCTCTAGATCCTCGGGTGCTATTGGAATTTAAAAATATCCGGAGAAACCGTCAAGAAAATAATAGTAACTATTTCATTCTAATATTTCCAACATTTGATCAATGAAAGGTAAGGGAAAGTGATCTTTTCTGGTGGCGTCATTTAATTTTCTATAATCAATACAAACACGCCATCCTGTTACAGTCCTAGTAGGAATAAGCTCATTTTTTCATTTGTGATGACAGTCATGCCACCCTTCTTAGGCACGCATTGAACTGGGCTTACCCATGGACTATCAGAAATTGGATAAATTAAACCTGCATCTTGCAGTTCAATAATTTCTTTCTTAACAACATCTTGCATATTTGGATTTAGTCTTCGCTGGCGTTGCACATACGTTTTATGACCTTCTTCCATAAGGATTTTATGTGTGCAATACGAAGGACTTATGCCTTTAATGTCTTGAATTTTCCATGCAATAGCTGGTTTATGAGCTTTTAGCACAGAAATGAGTTGAGATTTTTCATTTTCTGTAAGAGAAGATGATATTATTACATGTAATTTAGATTCACCATGTAAATAAGCGTATTCCAAATGGTTTGGAAGTGGCTTTAACTCTAATATCGGCGGTTCTTCTATCGATGATTTGTATCGATATCTGTCTTCCTCTTTTAGCATTTGAATTTCTTTGGTTGTTGGTTCGTATTCATTAGCCATGAGTGTGAATATAATAACATGTATCATCTCCTAAAGAACATTCTTCTAACAATTCTGTATGTGAATCTATAGTTTGAATATAATAACATGTATCATCTGCAGATTGCGGTTGTTGCATGGCTCTATCCACAGAAAAGGTAACACTCTCATCCTCTATACTTACGGTCAGTTTCTTACCGAACACGTCTATTATTACTTTAGCCGTGTTTAAGAATGGTCTTCCTAATATGAGAGGAACTCGAGAATCTTCTTCCATGTCCAGAATAACAAAATCTACTGGAAATACTAAAGTACTAACTTTAACTAGCATGTTCTTCATTATCCCTTTAGGATATTTTATTGATCGATCTGCTAGTTGTATGCTTATTAGTGTTGGTTTCAATTCTACAAGGTCTAGTTTAGCGTATAGTGAATACGGCATTAAATTTATACTAGCACCTAAGTCTGCCAATGCTTCTATTGAACTAAGACTACCCAGAAAATATGGAATTGTGAAACTTCCTGGATCTGATAATTTTTCTGGTATCTTATTCAACAGCACTGCAGAACAATTAGCATTCATAGTAACAGCCGAGAGTTCTTCCATTTTTTTTCTATTTGTGATTAGATCTTTCAAGAATTTAGCATATCTAGGCATTCCTGAAATCACATCAACGAAAGAAAGATTTACATTTATTTGTTTAAACATATCCAAGAATTTGGATTGCTCGGCTTCAAGTCTTTCTTTTCTCATTTTACTCGGATAAGGAAGTGGTGGTTGGTATGGTTTAACATAAGGCTTTGCCTTAACTGTGTTATCTTCATTAACCTTTTCAACTATCGGTTCTGTTTCCTTTTCTTGCTCAGATTGTGGTTCTTGTGTAGTAGGAATAGAGTCATCAGAAATTACAGGTATTTCAGGTGGTTTAAGTGTAATACCACTTCTTGTGGTAATGGCTTTAGCTGTTTCATTCCGGGGGTTAGCATTTGTATCGCTAGGTAGACTTCCCGGTTTTCTTTCACCTATCAACCTTGCTAGGTTACTTACTTCTTGTTCCAGATTTTGGATTGAAGCTTGTTGATTTCTAAATGCTTGAGCATTTTTTTCATTTATTTGTTTCTGAGATGTGAAAAACTGCGTTTGAGATTCAACTAGCTTTGACATCATATCTTCTAAATTTGGCTTTTTATCATCAGTTTGTGGTGGTTTATTTTGAAAAATAGGTCTTTGCTGATTGTCAGTATTATTAGATACTTGTTGATTGCTAGGACCTTGTTGGTTGTTGTATGGAACATTTCGGTTATAATTCTGATTTTGATTGTAGATTGGTCTTGGCGGTTGATAGTTATTCTGATAATTATTTCCAGGCGTTTGGTTCATGTATGAAACATTATCTCTTTGTTCCATTGTTTGTTCAATACTGAGACAATCTTTTGTCAAATGTGGTCCTCCACACTGCTCACAACTAATTCGTATAGAGTGAATATCTTTTGTCATCTTTTTCATTCGTCTCTCGACAGTATCTATCTTTGCAGAAATGGAATCAAAGTCATGGCTAGAATCGGCTCTAGTCGCTTTAGATGATATAACAATATCCTTTTCTTGATGCCACTCATGCGAGTGGGAAGCAGTGTTATCAATAATTTTGTAAGCTTCAGTTGCGTTTTTCTTCATAATGGAAACACCAGCTGCTATGTCTATGTCTTTTCTTATAGTGATGTCGCATCCTTGGTAGAATATTTGTACTATTTGATAAGTGTCTAAACCATGTTGCGGACATCCTCTCAACAACTTTCTAAATCTTGTCCATGCCTCATATAGAGTTTCATTTGGCTTTTGCGTGAACGTAACAATTTCTCCTTAAAGTCTTACGGCTTTAGATGCCGGAAAGAATTGTTTAAGAAATTTTTCAACTAAGACATCCCATGTATCAATCGCCCCTTCAGGTAATGATTCTAACCAATCTTTGGCTTCTCCCTTTAGAGTTTAGGGAAATAACCTGAGATATATCTGTTCATCCTCCACTTCTCGGATTTTAAATAGAGTACAGATCCTATTAAAGGTTCGAAGATGTTTGTTTGGATCTTGCTTCGGCGCACCACTAAATTGGCATTGATTAGTTACCATGTGTAGGATTTGTCCTTTGATTTCATAATCTGGCGCATTAATGTCTGGTTGAGTAATTGCGTGACCTTGGCAAGTGCGTTTAGCTCGCATTCGGTCTTCCATACTTAGAGGTTCAAGATTTTCCATGATTGAATTAGTTGAATCTGAATCACTAGAGGATTCTGACTTAATGGTTTTTTTCCTTGACAATCTATGGATGAGTAATTTGTGGTTCAGGAGGGATGATTAATGATTCAGGATCTCTGAATTGTCCCTAAATATCCTCCGAGTTCTCAATTGTGAGGTCGGGTTCAAAAAATGGATTATCAGAAATTTGAATTGGAGTACTTGGTCGACTGGATGACGATTCTAAAGAAAAATCAACGGCGACAATATTGGCTATATGTCTTGATCGAGTTACAGGTGGTGAACGTATGAAAGGTGGTGAACGTTTTGCTCGATGCATTCACTGAATATCCTATTAGTTATAAAAGATAAAAAATATATAAGTTATCAAATTAATAGACTTTTCTGATTTTGCCCACATTTTGAATAGCCAATAGATGCAGCAGGTAGCCAGGACCTTTTAAATCAGAAGCCCACAACTCGCCACTAACAAATCCAACTATTACTACGAATCAGAAAATTTTGAATGTCTATCAATTTAACCGCTTAAAATATTTTTTCGTCGAAATTTAAAGAAATTTTAGAGAAGAAATAGAAAATTCTATGTCCTAAAAACTAGAGCGTCGAGAAATAAGAAAGAAAAAGAGTGCGTTGAAAAGCGTCGAAAAATAAAAGGTCGAAAATAAGCGTCGAAAAACAAATAGTCGAAAAATAAAAATAAAAAAATAAAGCGTCGAAATTTAGAATTCTAAAAACTTAAGTCTAAAAGTTGCGACTAAAGGTATTAAAGCTTAAAAGGAATTCTATATCCAAAACAGCAATAACTTAAGAAAAATCTTAAAACGGCGTCGCAAAATTCTAAAACACCTAAATCCTAGTCTAAAGAAAAATCACTTAAGGGATTTTACAGCAAAGCCTAAAAATATAGAAATAAATATAAACTATGGCTTTTACTATATCTTAAAACTAGTTACGAGCGATAAAAATACAATTTACGAATTAAACGATTAAAAAGATATGAAATATAAAAATAAAACTTAAAGTTTAAAAAAGTATAATTTTTATAAAAATATTATTTTTATATTATTATTTTATAAAAGTATTAATAAAACTAATTAACACTTAATATTACAAATTAATTAAAAAACTAAAACTAAATATTAAATAATTAAACCCTAATCTTAATTAATAATAATAATAATTATTAATTACAACCCTAATTCGATGGATCCAATGTTTCAGGCCTGTCAAATCACTCCATGCGATCCCATGGAGTGTTAGTTATAAAGTCATGCGGTCGCATGACCTACGAATCCAGTTCAAATATTGGGTTGCTACAGTGTAGTGGCCCGATTACTTTATATATATATATATATATATATATATATATATATATATATATATATATATATATATATATATATATATATATATATATATATATATATATATATTTTTTTTTTTCTCTCTGTTTTATATTTTTGTAAAATATTCATATAAAACTTATAAATAAGAAAAATTTAATTATTAGTTTTTTTAACTTTTCACAATAAAAAGAAATATAAACTTTTTAAATTTAACTAAACTTAAAAATATAGAGATATATTTTTCTTTTTTCTTGATTTTATATTTTTGATATTTAAAATGAATTTTTACAAAAGGAAATTAAGACTTAAAATAAAAAATTCTTTTTTTTATATATAACGTTTCGCTTTCGGGTCCCCAGCAGTAGCGCCAACAATACTTGATGTTATGCGAGGTGTATACGAAATAGTTATATTTTTATTACGAAATACTATTAAATACGATATAATTTTACACAAGTTATTTATTTATTTATAGAGTGGATATACCTAAACCTTGCTACAACACTTATAGGCAGTGTACCTAATCATAAAGTAGTGTAGTTTTTAGTAAGTCCGGTTCGTCCACAGGGAACTAGCCAAGTTTAACGCTATATTTTTAAAACTATATATATATATATATATATATATATATATATATATATATATATATATATATATATATATATATATATATATATATATATATATATATATATAAGTAGTATTATTATTATAAAAAGGGGGTTTTTATCGTTTAATGACTGGTTTGTAGATTTTATGTCTTAAGTCGCAATTAAAACCTAATGTAATATATTAAATATACAAATGACTTAATTTAAAGCGTAAATTAAATGACGATAATAAAAGTGCAATAATTTAAAGAGCGATAAATAAAATGACGATAAATAAAATTGCGATAATTAAAAAGTACGATAATTAAAAGTACGATAAATAAAATTACAGTAAATAAAAGTGCGATGAAATATAAAATAAAAGAATTATGCTTATTTAAACTTCCGTAATCATGATGTTTGACGTGTTGATTTTAGTTTATTACCATGGGTTATTTGTCCTTTATCCTGAATTATTCAATATGTCCATCTGTGTTTTGTCCATAAAAGTCCATCAGTCATAAATATAAAGTGCGAGTGTCCTCGTCAATTTATCCTTATATTCGAAGTCAAATATTCCAACTAATTGGGGACTTAAACTTTAACAAGGTTTTAGTACTTTGTTAATAATTACGCCAAGTGTCCTTGTACATAATTCACCCTTGTTTTAATGAGTCCATTGACTATTAATCCATTCCCGTGTCCGGTCAAATGAATGATTATTAGTACTTATAAATATCCCACCCATCGTGTCCGATCGAGTGTATATGGTTATTTATAGGTATGTCCAATTGTAAATCTTTATATTAAATTAACGAACTATCATTCAATTAAACAAATATAAAGCCCATTAATAGCCCATAGTCCAATTTCCACAAGTGTCGATCTTTTGACCAAACCCCAATTATGGTCCAAAGCCCAATTACCCCTTCTTTAATATTTAGTCTAACATCACGATTACTTCGATTTAAATAAGCATAATAATAACTTAGCTACGAGACATTAATTTAAAAAGGTTGAACATAACTTACAATGATTAATAATAGCGTAGCGTTACACGGATAGAATTTCGACTTACACACTTACAACATTCGCCACTATAACCTTATTAACCTTATTATTATTAATTTAAAATTAAAATTAAAATTATATATATATATATATATATATATATATATATATATATATATATATATATATATATATATATATATATATATATATATATATATATATATATATATATATATATATATATATATATATATATATATATATATATATATATATATATATTTGAGAGTAAGAGAGATTGATGAAAATGTGTAAAAAATTCGGCCAAAACACGCGAACTTTATAGGACCTCAGCTGCAACAGTACTCCATGCGATCGCATGGAGTTTCTTCCTCCAGGCCATGCGATCGCATGGCCGCCTTTTACTGGACACATAACATTCCAAAAGGTGGGCTGCTGAGATTTTAATAATATATAATATAATATAATATAATATATATAATTTTATATAATTACATATATATTATATTATAGTCTTGTGCATAGTTGACTCGTAATTTTAGGTCAGTTGCGTCGCGCGTTGATAGTTGGTTCATGTCCCGGTTCTGGATTTTCGAACATCCTTTCTTACGATTTAATATCTTGTACTTTGCGTTTTGCGGCTCGTACTCTTGTAAATTTTAGACGTTTCTTATCAATAAATTGAACCTCGTGATTTGTGCTTTGTGATTTTTAGCGTTTTGGTCATTTGCGTCTTCAAATCGTCGAATCTATCTTTTGTCTTCACCTTTTATTATTTAAACGAATATCACTTATAAATAGAACAATTGCAACTAAAAGCTTGTCTTTCTTGAGGGATAATGCTATGAAATATATGTTCATTTTTAGCATTATCAAGCTCCACCACTGACTTTAAGTTTAATTACCAAGCATGGGGTCTATAGCGATCAGTCATCAGGTATATCATTCCACTTGGATATACCCGCAGCAGGTAATGCGCCCTTTCGGAGTATACAATATATTTGCAGATAAACAAAGCCAACTGGAACGAAAGATATAAGTTTAAGGTAGAAGTCAAAGGCTGCCGGGGTTATTCAAAACACCGTGAGAATCTTCATGTTCAATTCAATCGAATGTACATCGATGTGATAACGGAAAGGTATAATTTCTTGTACTAATATGTTTACCTAATAAAATTGTGCAATCTCAAGTGATGACTGAATTTATGATATAAGCTAACATTGCAATATGTTAAAGTAATTAATTCCAACATGATCATCAAAAAGTCGAAGAGGAAAGTCAGTGAAAGTTTAATGAGGATTGATACCAATAATCAGAAGATTAACTTGTAGTTACTTAATTTGAAAGAATGAACGTTAAGTATCATGCTACTATAGTTCTGTTCTGAACCCTAGTTAAGTAACTAACTCGAAAAAATATGTGAATTTTCATATGTGTTACTGTGTGGAAATCTAGTGGTTACAATAAAGTTGTTATCATGTGTTTGGACACCTTGCTAGACATCTAAATTGCTTTGTGTGAACTTCTGATTACCAATTTGATCTCAAAGTCAAAGGGTTATTAGTTGTCTTATGTCTGTGATGGATGCCCTGTTAGATAGATACTAGCAGATTTTTCTAGTTTGACTATGATGAACTGATCTTTAGATGACCTGTTAGTGATAAAGAAGACTATTAGATTTGCGATATGATTATGGACTAGTAATACTCATTGTATGTGCAATGAATTGTGTAGTGACCCGTCCTAATCTACCTGGACGAAGTCTTCAACAGCTGGTCCCATTGCGAGGTACTGACCTCTATATGCCATGAACGACTCCATATAATATCTTTAAAATTGAGCAAATGCATAGCGAAAGATTTCTTTCAGACCTGAGAATAAACATGTTTTAAAAGTGTCAACCAAAAGGTTGGTGAGTTCATAGGTTTATCATAAACAATAAAATTCATCATTTTGATATACCACAAGATTTAAATACAGTACACCTATCTCGTGTACAAAACCATTTTTCATAGTGCTTGGCAGAGTAGGTTCGTATCCTTTTCTCCCCCGTAGGTTGCCTCGCGAATTTTAATAACCGTACATATATCTCGTGCACAAAAATAACATACACATAACTTATGTATAAAATAATTATCTCGATACATAACATTCACTTTTCATTCATTGCTTGGCTTGGTAACTGGCCTTAACATATAATGTGCATCAATAATATCTCCAAAACAGAACATCTCGTCTGTATAATATATAAACTTCGAAGTACTAAACACTACGCCCACTAGCTCTTCCGTCTAGTGAACATTCTGGGTGGGGGTGTTAAACCCGGTAGCTACCTTTAGGATTCGCGTGAATTAGGGCCAAACCCGATTCTAATTCTTAGGTTACCAAGCAATAATACTCAGGGGAAAAATATTCACAACAATTAGTGGCAATTATCACGTCCAACTAATTCAATAATAATCCACAGAACTTCTGTCTGCATAATAATTCATTCGAGGAATATTTTGCTTGTGTCTATCTCGTCAAACATTTATAAAAGTATTTCATGTATTCGCAGTTCAAAATATATTTCAAAAGCATTTAATAAAGCAGTTGTAAAAACAGCGCATGTATTCTCAGTCCCAAAAATATAAAGAGAAAAAGGGAGCAAATGGACTCACAATACGATATTTTGTAGTAAAAATATGCATACGACGGAACTGAACAATGCAGGGTTGGCCTCGGATTCACGAACCTATATCAATTATATATATTAACACATTGTAATATTAATCAACTAAGTTTATGTATATTCTATAATATACATATAGATTAATATCCTTATATATAATTATATTAATCCTTATAATTCGTTATAATACTTATACGATATATATATTGATAGGTCACATCATGTTGAGATTGAGAGAAATGATAAGATAAAGAGAGATTCGGTATGTAAGCATGAGACTCTGTATTAGAGAGAATCGGTACAATTACATTCCATAGCTTCTAGAACTCAGTTACAATGCAATGGCTATCTAATTAGGACTACTTAGGTTCCTTATATAGCCCTCTTCTAAGGAACCTTCAATTAAGCTTATTTCACATTAACACTATATAACTTCGGGGTCCTAACAATCTCCCCCTTAGTGTTAAATGTGAACTTTACAACATAATCCTATTTAAAACATCTAAAGGAACTTTGTTCCTCTGAAGTGAACTTTGGATTTAAATCCCTTGAGATTCTCATATCTTCGTATGTTCACTCTTATTTTGAGAAGACTTTTTAATCTTGTGAGAATGTATTTGACAATCTCAATATCTTCAGTTGAATAGAAGTTATTGATCAATCTCCATCTCATGTACTTGAAAGCATACATCAACGTTCCGTCTGAGTATCTTCTGAAATCTGAGACTCTGATGAAGATCTTTGTATAATGAGAATTCATAAATACAAATCCATATGGACAGTCGCTCACTTCAAGTAAGGACATGTATCTTAGCTCTTCAATCACTTGATTTGGTGGTTTGATTCCTAGCTTTTTGTGTCCAGATTCCAATCCCAACTGAAAATCATGAACTGACATCCATCTCATCGAATCAAGAATAAACATGTAGACTGCCTTCATTGCAGTAGCATGATAAATTGTTGCAGATTCATTCAAGTTAATCAGATAGTTGTAAAGGAAAATAATGTCATCCATCTTCAGTTTATCAAAATCCGCTTCTGAGAATTGGTAATCCTCATCATCCATTCTTGTAACTTGAAACAATGGCATCTTCACTCCATCCTTATTAATCAACAAAATCTTATTTATGCTTTTAATCTTTGAACTCCGCTGTATTTGAAGTTTCTCTTCATTCTTCAATTTGAATTTGTCACGAACACTCAGATAAGCTTTGAGATATTCTAGTTTCTTATGAAATTTCCATGCACCCAGAACACTCATTGATGCAGAAAGGACGAGATCAGAATCACCATAAATTCTATATGCTTGTTGTTCAATGAATGGTGAACGAAGAATATCTTTCTCTTCATCCTCACTCAGTTGGTAATTAGCATCACGTTCAAGAACAATCTCTGCAATTTGAAAAAGAATATTCAAATCGGGAGGAGTCGTGGTATCTTCTTTGCCATTAGAGAAAATCTCCTTTTCGAAGTGTATTCCAAATTCGTCAGTTGGAGATGTTAAATTAACAAATTGATGATCATTAAATTCATTGGCGACACTTGATGACCCCTTCAAAATATCGTCAATGTTGTCAAAGTTTTGATTGTCCTCTTGAGTTAACTTTTTCTCTGATTGATAAGCTAAATCCATATTCATTAACTTTCCTGAATCACCCTCTCTCTGACTTTCCGATTCATCTAGAAAACTTTCACACTGAATTTCTTCAATTTCATCACTGGAATCAGATATATCAACAACATCTTTTTCCTTCTGTTGACTAGATGTACCAGCTTCATAAGTTGATCTTTGAAAAACACTGGACCGATAACCACCTTGTCTATTCTCCCCCTCATGAAGATTGTCGGGATCGAAATCATCATGATCAGGCATGTGAATTGGTCCAGGTGACTTGCATGGAGATAAAGGATACACTATCCTTGCTTGCTCAAGATAAATCATCATAGTTTCGCGAACTTCATCAAGATCAGAGAGATACTGTAATCCATATCTATTTGAACTTCGAGAAGGTGACCTAGTTGGTGAAACAACAGCGTAATCATGAACAAAAGCAGCATCAGCAGCAACGGTTGAAGGCGACGTTGGTGGAAGTGTTTGAGTTGCCGTGAGGGCAGGTAAGGATGATTGTGCGGTATTATTCTTATATGTAGGGCTATACATACTACTAGTCAGATTCGTGATATCCCCTTCTGATGGAGGTTGGGTAACAACCGGAGTTATCACCGGCGAAGTTTCTTTCGAAGCATCCGCCTCCATGACTTTGGTCTCATGGGACTCTGACAAAGTAGCAGGACTACCCGTCGGTTTAGTTCTCGCAGAGATATTGCTATCCCCGACTCCTGAAATCATTGATATACCATGAGGTGGCACATCTCTTTCAGTTAAAGACTCTTCCTCCAGACCTTGAGATTCAGAATCCGGAAGAGAAGTGGTTTGAACCAATGGATCGCTTTCATGAACCAAGGGAACAGTCTACTGGAAGTTTGATAAATATCCCGAAGGATTGTCATGTTGACTCGTTTCCATGGGACGCGGCAGATCTTCCTCATTAAGATAAGTCGGACCTCGAGACCCTGTTGTACGTTGAGGTACTGGAGGATTTCCAGCCGATACATAGGGTGCCTTTTCAAGATTTTTCGGCTCCCCTTCGGCCGTTCTGGACTTCAATGATTGAGTTTTCTCAATCGATTGAGTCAACGCAGACTTTACTACAGAGGAAGACTTTACTTCCTTAGAAGCCGAAGCACCTTGCTTTGTAGGATTTATTATTAAGTCCTGCTTAGATTGGATGGGCTTAGTGGTCTTTTTACCATCCGCGCGTTTAGATCTCTTGCCTACCGAAGCTTGCGCCTCATTTAGCGTAGGGCTTACTGTTATTCTTGGATGTGATACGGAGATAAGTGAGGGTGACCTAATTGGCTCTTGGTCTTGGTCCGTATCACCAATGGTTGGAGTAACTGTTTGGCAGATGATGGGTGAAATGTCCTATTCTTATTGACTAAAAACGTTCCATATTAATTTATTTCGTTGCGAGGTTTTGACCTCTATATGAGACGTTTTTCAAAGACTGCATTCATTTTTAAAACAAACCATAACCTTTATTTCATAAATAAAGGTTTAAAAAGCTTTACGTAGATTATCAAATAATGATAATCTAAAATATCCTGTTTACACACGACCATTACATAATGGTTTACAATACAAATATGTTACATCGAAATCAGTTTCTTGAATGCAGTTTTTACACAATATCATACAAACATGGACTCCAAATCTTGTCCTTATTTTAGTATGCAACAGCGGAAGCTCTTAATATTCACCTGAGAATAAACATGCTTTAAACGTCAACAAAAATGTTGGTGAGTTATAGGTTTAACCTATATATATCAAATCGTAACAATAGACCACAAGATTTCATATTTCAATACACATCCCGTACATAGAGATAAAAATCATTCATATGGTGAACACCTGGTAACCGACATTAACAAGATGCATATATAAGAATATCCCCATCATTCCGGGACACCCTCCGGATATGATATAAATTTCGAAGTACTAAAGCAGCCGGTACTTTGGATGGGGTTTGTTAGGCCCAATAGATCTATCTTTAGGATTCGCGTCAATTAGGGTGTCTGTTCCCTAATTCTTAGATTACCAGACTTAATAAAAAGGGGCATATTCGATTTCGATAATTCAACCATAGAATGTAGTTTCACGTACTTGTGTCTATTTTGTAAATCATTTATAAAACCTGCATGTATTCTCATCCCAAAAATATTAGATTTTAAAAGTGGGACTATAACTCACTTTCACAGATTTTTACTTCATCGGGAAGTAAGAATTGGCCACTGGTTGATTCACGAACCTATAACAATATATACATATATATCAAAGTATGTTCAAAATATATTTACAACACTTTTAATATATTTTGATGTTTTAAGTTTATTAAGTCAGCTGTCCTCGTTAGTAACCTACAACTAGTTGTCCACAGTTAGATGTACATAAATAAATCGATAAATATTATCTTGAATCAATCCACGACCCAGTGTATACGTATCTCAGTATTGATCACAACTCAAACTATATATATTTTGGAATCAACCTCAACCCTGTATAGCTAACTCCAACATTCACATATAGAGTGTCTATGGTTGTTCCGAAATATATATAGATGTGTCGACATGATAGGTCGAAACATTGTATACGTGTCTATGGTATCTCAAGATTACATAATATACAATACAAGTTGATTAAGTTATGGTTGGAATAGATTTGTTACCAATTTTCACGTAGCTAAAATGAGAAAAATTATCCAATCTTGTTTTACCCATAACTTCTTCATTTTAAATCCGTTTTGAGTGAATCAAATTGCTATGGTTTCATATTGAACTCTATTTTATGAATCTAAATAGAAAAAGTATAGCTTTATTGTCGGAAAAATAAGTTACAAGTCGTTTTTGTAAAGGTAGTCATTTCAGTCGAAAGAACGACGTCTAGATGACCATTTTAGAAAACATACTTCCACTTTGAGTTTAACCATAATTTTTGGATATAGTTTCATGTTCATAATAAAAATCATTTTCTCAGAATAACAACTTTTAAATCAAAGTTTATCATAGTTTTTAATTAACTAACCCAAAACAGCCCGCGGTGTTACTACGACGGCGTAAATCCGGTTTTACGGTGTTTTTCGTGTTTCCAGGTTTTAAATCATTAAGTTAGCATATCATATAGATATAGAACATGTGTTTAGTTGATTTTAAAAGTCAAGTTAGAAGGATTAACTTTTGTTTGCGAACAAGTTTAGAATTAACTAAACTATGTTCTAGTGATTACAAGTTTAAACCTTCAAATAAGATAGCTTTATATATATGAATCGAATGATGTTATGAACATCATTACTACCTTAAGTTCCTTGGATAAACCTACTGGAAAAGAGAAAAATGGATCTAGCTTCAATGGATCCTTGGATGGCTCGAAGTTCTTGAAGCAGAATCATGACACGAAAACAAGTTCAAGTAAGATCATCACTTGAAATAAGATTGTTATAGTTATAGAAATTGAACCAAAGTTTGAATATGATTATTACCTTGTATTAGAATGATAACCTACTGTAATAAACAAAGATTTCTTGAGGTTGGATGATCACTTTACAAGATTGGAAGTGAGCTAGCAAACTTGAAAGTATTCTTGATTTTATGTAACTAGAACTTGTAGAATATATGAAAAACACTTAGAACTTGAAGATAGAACTTGAGAGAGATCAATTAGATGAAGAAAATTGAAGAATGAAAGTGTTTGTAGGTGTTTTTGGTCGTTGGTGTATGGATTAGATATAAAGGATATGTAATTTTGTTTTCATGTAAATAAGTCATGAATGATTACTCATATTTTTGTAATTTTATGAGATATTTCATGCTAGTTGCCAAATGATGGTTCCCACATGTGTTAGGTGACTCACATGGGCTGCTAAGAGCTGATCATTAGAGTGTATATACCAATAGTACATACATCTAAAAGCTGTGTATTGTACGAGTACGAATACGGGTGCATACGAGTAGAATTGTTGATGAAACTGAACGAGGATGTAATTGTAAACATTTTTGTTAAGTAGAAGTATTTTGATAAGTGTATTTAAGTCTTTCAAAATTGTATAAATACATATTAAAACACTACATGTATATACATTTTAACTGAGTCGTTAAGTCATCGTTAGTCGTTACATGTAAGTGTTGTTTTGAAACCTTTAGGTTAACGATCTTGTTAAATGTTGTTAACCCAATGTTTATAATATCAAATGAGATTTTAAATTATTATATTATCATGATATTATCATGTATGAATATCTCTTAATATGATATATATACATTAAATGTCTGTACAACGATAATCGTTACATATGTGTCTCGTTTAAAAATCATTAAGTTAGTAGTCTTGTTTTTACATATGTAGTTCATTGTTAATATACTTAATGATATGTTTACTTATCATAGTATCATGTTAACTATATATATATATATCCATATATATGTCATCATATAGTTTTTACAAGTTTTAACGTTCGTGAATCACCGGTCAACTTGGGTGGCCAATTGTCTATATGAAACATATTTCAATTAATCAAGTCTTTACAAGTTTGATTGCTTAACATGTTGGAAACATTTAATCATGTAAATATCAATCTCAATTAATATATATAAACATGGAAAAGTTCGGGTCACTACAATGGGTGTCGAAGTCCTAGATCTAGTTACTCGTTGGGTTGGCGGAGTCTGAATCATCTCATCAGGCATGTATCGAGTTCTCTTAGGAGAATGTTCAGGAGATGATTCAGATGCTATTGCTGAAGTGTCACTGCTTACTTCAGGTGTTGTGGAAAGGGTTGGTTCAATCCTAGTTGGACTAGGTTCCCTGATCCTCACGGGTTGAGCTTGGTGTTCTACCCTAGATCGTTTAAGGTTCACCCTAAGTGGAGGATTAGCTGGCCCGGGTGGTTGAACTATAGGTTCATCTACAACCTCTGGGGCTGGAACCACGGCAGGTTCAACTTGTTCTTGTTGTACCGGGTTCGGAAGAAGTATCCCTACAGCCTGAAAATAAGAACGCATACGAGCGTCTTGGGGTTCAGCTAGCCTCACTAGCCAATTTGGAATTGGCGCAGTGAATTGATTATCAGACACCATAGGGGTGTTCATCTTCAGCTCTCCAAACCTTTTCATCTGTAATCCATGTGTACCTGGTACAAATATATTTGCATTTCTGCAGGCATTTATAGCATCATGGATAAAGATACAGAAAAACCTTTCGCAAGGGATGTATGAACCCCTTGGCTTATCAACTTGAGCTTGAACCAGATCCCATAAAAGCTCAGCATAGTCAGGAGCCTCTACTCTTATGAAAGAGTAGAATACTTTCAGCATTGGCACAGTCAAGCTATCAGATCTACTCCTTGTCATCAGCAAGCATCTGTTGATGATTGAGAAGATCACATACCACCTTGAGTGCATGATCATTAAAGCTAAGGGGTATAAAATACTATTAAATTTTACAAGGAAATACTATTAAATACGATACAATTTTACCCAAGATATTTATTTATTTATAGAATGGATATACTTAAACCTTGCTACAACACTTATAGGCAGTGTACCTAATTGTACAGTAGTGTAGTTTTTAGTAAGTCCGGTTCGTTCCACAGGGAAAAATCTTTAAACAAAGCTTAACGCTATATTAGTTTTATTTTATAAAAATATAAATATATATAAGTAATATTATTATTTTAAAGGGGGGTTTTTACCGTTTAATGACCGGTTTGTCGATTTTTAAAACTTTAGTCGCAGTTAAAACCTAATGTAAAATATGAATATAACTTAATTTAAAGCGTAAAATAAATAACGATAATGAAATTGCGATAAATAAAAAGTGCGATAAAATAAAATTGCGATAATTAAAAAGTACGATAATTAAAAGTGCAATTAAATACAATGACAATAAATTAAAGTGCGATAATTAGAAGTGCAATTAAATATAAAATAAAGGAAATTAAATATGAAATAAAAGAATTATGCTTATTTAAACTTCCGTAATCATGATGTTTGACGTGTTGATTTTAGTTTTATGCCCATGGGTTAATTGTTCTTTGTCCTGGATTATTTAATATATCCATAAGGATTTGTCCATAATAGTCCATCAGTCATAAATATAAAGAGCGAAAGCCTTCGTCAAATTATTCTTATTCCCGAAGTCAAATATTCCAACTAATTGGGGATTCGAATTGTAACAAGGTTTTAATACTTTGTTTAATGAATACACCAGGTTATCAACTGCATGTAAACCAAGGTTTTACTACTTTGTTAACAATTACACCAATTACCCTTGAATGTAATTCACCCCTGTTTCAACAAGTCTATTAACTATTAATCCAATTCTGTGTCCGGTAAAATGAATAATTATTGGTATTTATAGATATCCCGCCCACCGTACCCAGTCAAGCGTATGTGGTTATATATAAATATGTCAAATTATAAGTTTGTATATTAAATTAACAAGGTATTGTTTAGTTAATATAAAACCCATTAATAGCCCATAGTCTAATTTCCACAGGTGTCGTTCTTTTATCCAAACTCCAATTATGGTACAAAGCCCAATTACCTAATTTTAGTAATTAGCCCAACATCATGATTACTTCGGATTAAATAAGCATAATAATAACTTAGCTACGAGATATTAATGAAAATAATATAAACATAACTTACAATGATTAAAAATAGCGTAGCGTTACACGGACAGAATTTTGACTTACACCCTTACAACATTCGCTAACTTACCCTTATTATTAGGATTTAAAATTAAAATTAAAATTAAAATATAAATTATATATATATATATATTTACGTATATATTGAGAGAGAGATAGATTTTAGGATATATTTTACGTCGAATTGCGCTGGCTTTTATAGGGATTTTCAAACTTTGGGGCTCCGCGACTCGCGGCCCTTTTCTTCTTCAAACTCCGCAACTCGCGGAGTTCGTAAAACCAGCTCACACCATTTTGTCTTTTAATTTGCCGACGGTTTATAATATATTATATAATATATAAATAATTATAAGAATTATTTAAATATTATATGATATTTATGTGCATAGTTGACTTGTAATTTTTAGTCCGTTGCGTCGAGCGTTGAGAGTTGACTCTGGTCCAGGTTCTGGATTTTCGAACGTCCTTGCGTACAATTTAATATCTTGTACTTTGCGTTTTGAATCTTGTACTGTTGTAATTTCGAGACGTTTCTTATCAATAATTGGAACCTCTTTGATTGTATTTTGTACTTTTGAGATTTTTGGTCGTTTGCGTCTTCAATTCATCGAATCTGTCTTTTGTCTTCACCTTTTATTATTTAAACGAATATTACTTGTAAATAGAACAATTGCAACTAAAAGCTTATCTTTCTTGAGGAATAATGATATGAAATATATGTTCGTTTTTAGCATTATCAAATATTCCCACACTTGAGCGTTGCTTGTCCTCAAGCAATATAGTCTTGAAATACTAGAATCACTTCTTTATTCTTCACACTTTGTACATCAGTGATTTCTTTACGGCAGTATAAACAATGGTAGTAATGATGTGGTTTACAGTCCCACATGACTATAAAATTTAGATCCTTTAAGGAAATTGGATCTTTATGAAAACATTTGATCTTTTGAAAATTAAATCTAGTTTTTACCCTAGATAAGTTTTCCGGAATAACCCTTCACCGGTGTTTGCAAAATATTTTTGTGGGTTTGGTGGGTTTCAGATTTGAAAACTTTAGCTCAAAACTTGTGGTTTTGTGTCACCCACTTGCTAACCTTGTATTAGGAAAGCAACACGTCCAGTATACTTGTTCCGTATATTACCTTTCGGTAAACTACCGTCCGGTTGTAAAGGAAAGAGTTGAACAAGCAACTGTTAAGGCAATGTCCCCTGACATTCTTTTAATTATGGTCTATAACGTGTCGGACGCAATTACTATCCTTGGTAGGAGCAATAGTAAAGCTCACCCTTATAATTTTTCGGTATGGCACAAGGTCCTGTCTTTGACCATACTATGCAACCACCGTTCTTACGGTTGACACCCGATTTGGTTCAGATGACCTAATGAATTCCAGGTGAATTCCTAGGATTTTACGTTCAATGGTAATGAACGCATTGAAAATGGGTTTTTAGAAAACAAATCGGTTTGTAATTTTTATCAAAATATTTTCTCGTTCAAGCTCGAGTTTAGATATCATTGAATTCCATGAGTTTGAATTCTCAATCTTTAAGGTCAATCTCAAGGATTGAGTAATATCAGTCTTAAAAGCTGATTTTTGATCTTTAAGGAGATTATCCTTTCTGGGGATTTGATTTATTAGTCTTATGAAGCTAATTTGCACGGTGCCCCCCATTGTACGAGATAAATCCTTCTCATGGTTAGGATAAATCTGACCACTTGGCGACCCTGTTTGATGCTGAGGTCCGTGGATTTCCTGCTGATTTTAGAGATGACTTTTCTAGATTTTTCGTCAACCTACAGCTGGTCTGGACGACAACTTCATGACCTAAATCAAGAAGCGCGTTTATTTTTCAGAAGACTTTACTTCCTTTTAATGATGGAATTGATTCATCGTGTAGATCCATCTTTCTTACAGTAAATCGGGTAAAACTTTTTAGTTTAGTCCAAAGCAAAAGTATTTTCAGTTATTTGTTACAGAAATATGTGACATATGTTTAAAATAACTTGGTGAATTTTCCCACACTTGGCTTTTATTTTTCCTTTTTGTTCTCCTCTATTCCATTTTAAATGAATTCTAACATTTTGGTTTGTTTCTCAATTTATGTCCTTTCCGAGATAACAATAATTTCGGTGTTAACACCTAGTTTTATTGTTCATAAATATGTATAAACATGATTTTGAGTTCATTTAATTGAAAATTTTGAAAATTTTTACTAGAATTGGGTAGTCAGTATATAAGACTAGGGCTGTTCTTTGTTATCAGAGAGCACTAGATTCTAATACAACTACTGCTTTACTAGTATTTTTAATGGTAACAAAGTGTTTAAGATAAAAATTTTAAAAATTTAAAAGAATTTAAACCCTTCCTACACTTAAGATCTTGCAATGCCCTCATTTGCAAGAAATCAGTAACAATTTAAATTATTGAGGGTGATTAGCGTATAAAAATGATTAAATTTTACCAAAGTTTTTAAACATATTGTTGTTTGTGTTGAATGATAAATGGTGCATATCATTTGTTCATTCCGTCTTGTCGTTATTTCACATATATTTTGCATCTTGTCGTCAAAATTAGTTGCTTTTGCTGAACTTAATGCCAGTCTTTGAAAATGCGTTGTTTTACCCTGTTGTGTACATAAGACAAACTGCAAACATATATACATATTTTTGAAGTTTGGTATATTACCCCACTTTCAAAAATTATTAAAATCTAATAATAAAAGTTAGAAAATTATAAAAACTATTACAATATTAACATAAGTGTTAAATGTAGTAACATTACAAAAATAAAATAAATAAAACTAAATAAACTAGGGTTGTTACTGATACCAGTAGGGGTTCCATGCATAACCATATGTGTTATAAAATGCTTCAGCTGGGTTATAAGTAGGATACGGTGGTTGCATCTCTATAGACCAGGGAGGAAATATGGGCGTTGGAGTAGGAATATAGTTTCTACCTACATGTTGGCAATGTGCTATGATTTGGTTTTGATGAACTTGCCAATCTTCAAATGCTCGATGTCTAGCATTTTCATACTCTTGTGAAGCTATAAACCTTTGCATTTCTATCATTCCATTTCCCCCTCCCACATTACATGGATGTTGATTTCTCTCAACCTGTGGATGTCTTCCATTATAGGCTACTGCGGCGTTATTTCGCCTCTTCAAAACTTTAGCACCATGATATACATTTAAACTAATTGTATCGCGGGGTTCTGGTTCTTCGATTAATAATCCCCCCCTCCCCCGACTTATATCCACATTGAGATACTCAGCAATTAATGTAATAAATATACCACCTCCTATTATACTGTGCGGTCTCATCCCCCTAACCATAGCTGATAAATAATAACCCACACAATAAGGTATACTTACAGCGCTTTGTGGGTCTCGAATACACATGTGGTAAAACAAATCCTGTTCATTTACCTTTTCCTTATTCTTACCTCCTTGTGTAATCGAATTGGCTAAAAACCTGTGAATTTCTCTTAATTCAGCTCTATCTATATCCAAATAAGAGTAATTTCCCCCTTTAAATCGGTGATGGCTAGTCATTTGACTCTATACACCATGCGTATCAAAATTTTCATCAATTTTCCTACCATTTAGTATCAACCCTCGACAATCGGCAGATGCTAGCTCCTCAGGCGTATATATACGTAAGGCCTGAGCCATGTCTAGTAGAGACATGTGGCGCATCGAACCTCCTAACAAAAATCTAATAAAAGATCGATCGGTTAAACTAGCTACCCGATCATTTATTTCTATACTACACAATAATTCTTCACACCATACTTTATATACAGGTCTATGCATGTTGAATAAACATACCCAGTCGTTAAAAGTAGAATTACCATACCTCTGTGTAAGTAATTCTCTAATTGGCTCGGCCAATTCTACAGCTTCTAATGGTCCCCATTCTATTACCCTAGGTACTTCAACAGCTTTAGAATGAAGAGTGTGCAAGCCCCTTTGGTATTTTGGATAATCTATCCAACGTCTGTCAAATCTCAAGTTCGGGTGCAAATTTTCCACGTGCATATCTGAAAATGTCATAACTGGATGAGGTATATCTTGTTTATAATAGCTATCAACATCCTGTTGTTCCGCATTCTCAGAAGGAGCATTGCGAGCTTGGGATGAAGATTCACCCCTTTCAGTCTGCAAAACACATCAAACACAATTTTTGTGCATCCAAATATGCATTAGTGTCAGCAACATCATCAATCAAAATAATTACAATGACATGATCAATTTATATCAAACTTATGCTCATTTTCATATTTTTATCAAATCTACACTTTTTCAAATAAGCATATACGAAAATGTTCGCCAAGTTCATAAGCTTTCAACTTAAATAACATGTCAAAATAATCATTATTATCAATTAAACAAGTTTCAAATAGCATTATCTCTCAAAAATCAAGTTCGTGAATTTTAGACTTGAAAAAGTCCACTTTAATTCTCAAAAATCATGTTTAGGCTCAAAGTTTGGATCATTTAACTACCTAAACATGTTATACTACTTAATTTAGTAATAATTCATGACAAAAATCGGCCATAACCTGTTTATATCAAAAAGCCCCAAATTGCTCAAGAACACAAACCCTAGATTACTCAAAATTTGAAGTTTAAGGCTTCTAATCATGTTAAATAACATCAATCTAGGTTATACAAGCATAATACATAAGCAAATTAAGCATAATTACACTAAAAAGCATCAAAATCGAATTGGGTATAAAATTGCTCAAGAACACTAATTTTCAGCTTAAATGGTGTTTAGGTGTAGAAATTTACCGTTTTTCTTGAGTAATTCCTTGATAGCATCCTTCTCAACATGATTTTGTGAAAGATTTGATGAAAAATGGTGAAAAAATTTGATTTTGTGGTGTGTTTGTGTGTGTATTTTCGCAGTTTTTTTTTTTAGTTGTGGTGTGCAAACTGATCTGATCCAGCATTTTTATTTTTTTCTGGATTTTTTTTCCTCCGCGACTTGCGGTGAATTTCTTCTTCAAACTCCGCGAGTCGCGGCCTTTTTTTTTATAACAATCTTTAACTTATAAAACAATTAAGTAATTAATTTTAAAATTTTGTTTCCCTTGTTATTTAGGACGAGGTCGTTTTGGATCGATGTCCTAGTCCGTCCCTCGACGAAATTTTAAAATTTGTCTTTTTGTAGCGATTGTTTTAAAAGCTAAGATTTTTGGATTTTTTTAATGTTTTTGGCATACTTTAATTCAATAAGATTAAAAATAATGATAATAAAAGTTCTCGTCCTTCCCTCGGGTAAAGCAATTTCGGTTCAACGACCTAGTCTTCAACTCATGACGAATTTTAAAAATCATATTTTTAACTTAGCGAAATGAAGTAAATTTTTGTTTTTAAATTCACACCAAACTTAAATTAAAAATGCATAAAATTAAAAATTCACACCAAACTTAATTAAAAATGCATAAAATTAAAAATTCACACCAAACTTAATTAAAAATTCATATTATAAATTCACACCAAATTTATATTATATTTTTGTTTTTATACATACAAGATTAATTTTTTTCAAATATTTACAATTTTAAATATATTAATTTTAAAAACATGGTAAAAATAAAATTAAAAATCTTTTTGGCTTTTATCCCACTTTAATCAATCAAATATTATCAAAAATATGCGTTCCTCTTTTCGGTAAAGTAATTTCGGTTCCATGACCTAATTTAACTCATGACGAATTTTTGAAATATTTTGGGTTGATTGATTAAAGATATTTATACCTTAAGAATAAACGTTAAATTTCGCAGTGAGGTAATAAATTTTTGTATGATATCAATAATTTCGGTCGCAAGAGCTAATTTCATCGAATACCAATTTAATACTTTATAGCGAACAAATTAGCGTTTATTATCAAAAGGTTAAAAATAAAAATAAAAATAAAAAATAAAAACTGTACAGACTTACCTGTGAAATATATTTCTTAGTGATATGCTCTAGCCCACTCATAAGATAGTCGGACTAATTGATTTTCCATGGCTACATAGGCGTAACCTCGAGCATTTAATGTTTTTTCTTCTAAACATATGAACGGTCCGTCTCTGCATAGAGTAACAAATTCGGTATTTGAATATGTTTGATTATTTGAACATTTACCTTCGTGTGACCATTTTCCGCATTTGTGACATTTTTCAAGGTGTCGTGCTCTTCTTTTCGCTGCGGATTTTGATTTTCCTTTACCAAATTGTGACTTATTATCTTCGCATCTGGATTCTTTTCTTACTCCGTCCAATTTACCTCTGATTAATGATACTATTTCACTTGGAAGTGTGTCATTATTACGTTTAGTGATCAAAGCGTGTAGCATTAGACCATGGTTTAATTCACAGGAAGTCTTCATTTCGTAAAAACCTAAAAAAAATAAAAATTCAGAATGGGGGGAGAAGACTAGTTCTTTAGGGTCTGCTAGGGAAAGACCATTCGGGTTCCATTTTTGGGAACTACACGAAAACAGAAAATCTAACTCTAACAGAAATACATAAACCTCCCTACACTTAGTTGAAATTGTGATTAACATTATTTTCAATTGAATCATCAACAACTTGTATATCTTTGACTTTTACTTCAATCCATTTGTTGATTTCCTCCGTAACTTTCACAAATTCAACTAACATTGCCTTTTCTTTGGCCGATAAATTGGATACTAATCGGTTACATAACTTAAAGTTTCCCTTAATCTTAGCATCGTGAATCCGTTTATAAAGTTTCTTCGTTAAACTGTTAAAAATGGGTTCATCTAATATCGTATCTTCAACGGCATTCTTTGTGATTGGATCATCATTAAGTGTTTCTTCATCTTCCCCACACTTATGCGTTTTTATTGGTCTAACAGTTTTGGTTGGTGGAGATCTAAACTTTCGGTTCACAAAGGTGATCGATGTATCACCATCACTAAGTGTCATTCTTCCTTCTCTTACATCAATGAATGCCTCGGTGGTTGCTAAAAATGGGCGACCTAGAATTAGAGGAATATCAAGGTTTTCCTCCATATTAATCACTATGAAGTTTGCAACAAAGGTAAAACTTCCCACGTTAACAAGTAAATTATTTGCTATTCCAACCGGGTGTTTAATGGTTTGGTCAAATGATTGAACACCTATTTTGGTTGGTTTTAATTTACCCATGCCTAATCTTTTGTATAAGGAAAGAGGCATAATATTTGCATTTGCTCCTAAATCTGCGAGTCCATTATATACAGCACCATCATTAAGCAAGCAAGAAATGATAAATTCACCCGGGTCTCCTACTTTAGTAAGTCGAGTTGGTTTGTAAACCTTTTTCGGGTGTTCTTTTCTTGGTTCTTTCACTTCTATTTGAACTTCTTGTTCACATTTTTCTTCGTTTCTTGGAATGGGAGGTTTGTATAAGAATTCTTCTTCATCACTCAAATTTGACTCCTCCCTATATTCCAATTTTGATTTTTCATATGTTGTTGATAACATATTTATGTTTTCATTTTGAAGGTTTTCATGGGTGGTGAAATTATGATTAACTTCATTGTAAACTTCCATCGGACCATGTATGTAATGTTTAACTCTGTGACCATTAACTTTAAATTCAATCCCATTTGAATTTATTAATTCTACTGTTCCGTATGGGAAAACTCTTTTGACTATGAATGGTCCAGACCATCTTGATTTCAATTTTCCAGGTAATAGCTTGAATCGTGAATTGAAAAGAATAACTCTGTCGCCTTCTTTAAATTCTTTTAAACTTCTGATTCTTTTATCATGCCATTTCTTTGTTCTTTCTTTATAGATTAACGAATTTTCGTATGCTTCATTTCTTAATTCTTCTAATTCGTTTAGTTGACTTAATCGTAGACATCCGGATTCATGTAAATCAAGATTACATATCTTCAAAGCCCAAAATGCTTTGTGTTCAATTTCTACTGGAAGATGACATGCTTTTTCGTAAACGAGTTTAAAAGGTGTGGTTCCAATTGGAGTTTTGTAGGCTGTTCTAAAAGCCCAGAGTGCATCCTCTAATTTAATGGACCATTCCTTCGGATTTGATCCTACGGTTTTTTCTAGAATACGTTTTAAAGCTCGGTTGGTATTTTCAACTTGTCCACTTGTCTGTGGATGATATGCGGTAGAGATTTTATGAGTTACTCCATATCTTTTAAGAACTTTCTCAAGTTGATTATTACAAAAATGAGTACCCCGATCACTTATTAAAGCTTTCGGTGTTCCAAACCTTGCAAAAAGACGTTTTAAAAATTGACTACAACTCGTGCATCATTAGTTGGGAGAGCTTGTGCTTCCGCCCATTTAGATACATAATCAATGGCTACGAGAATATAGAGATTATTATGAGATTTTGGAAATGGACCCATAAATTCGATACCCCAAATGTCAAATACTTCACATACTTGAATGACATTTTGTGGCATTTCATCACGTTGACTTATTTTTCCGGCCCTTTGACAAGCATCACAGGATTTGCAAAGAAGGTGTGCGTCTTTGTAAATTGTAGGCCAATAGAATCCAGCATCATAAACTTTTCTTGCTGTTAGTTGAGGCCCATAATGCCCTCCTGTTGGTCCTGTGTGACAATGGTTTAAGATTTTACTAGCTTCATCTCCGAATACACATCGGCGTATTATTCCATCTGGACAACTTTTAAACAAATGTGGATCTTCCCAGAAATAGTGTTTTATATCACTGAAGAATTTCTTTCGTTTTTGGTATGATAATCCTTTTTCAAGGAATCCACAAACTAAGTAGTTTGCATAGTCTGCAAACCATGGAATTTCATTATAATCTATCTTCAATAGATATTCATTAGGAAAGTTGTCTTGTATGGCCGATTCATTTAGAACTTCTAATTCGGGATTTTCAAGACGAGAAAGATGATCAGCGGCGAGATTTTCTGCTCCTCTTTTATCTCGGATTTCAATATCGAACTCTTGTAAGAGTAAGATCCAACGGATTAATCTTGGTTTAGCATCTTGTTTCGAAAATAGGTATCTAAGAGCGGAATGGTCGGTATAGACCACCGTTTTAGCTAGAACGAGATATGAACGAAATTTGTCAAAAGCAAAGACAATAGCAAGGAGTTCTTTTTCAGTAGTTGTGTAATTCGTTTGTGCTCCTTGTAACGTCTTACTAGCATAATATATAGGTTGAAATCGTTTTTCAATCCTTTGTCCGAAAACGGCTCCCATTGCAAAATCACTTGCATCGCACATTAGTTCAAACGGTAGATTCCAATTTGGTGTTATCATGATCGGCGCATTAGTGAGTTTCTCTTTAAGAATATTAAAAGATTTGATACATTCATCTGAAAAGATGAATGGAGCATCCTTTTCTAGGAGTTTATTCATAGGAGTGGCAATTTTGCTAAAATATTTTATGAAACGTCGGTAAAAACCGGCATGCCCTAGAAAACTCCTAACTCCTCTAATATTGGTGGGATGTGAAAGTTTAGCAATTACATCTACTTTAGCTCTGTCCACTTCAATTCCTTCTTTTGAAATTTTATGTCCAAGAACGATGCATTCCTTTACCATGAAATGGCATTTCTCCCAATTAAGTACTAGATTTGATTGTTCACATCTAATAAGCATTCGTTCAAGATTAACTAAACATGATTCAAATGTATCACCGAAGACTGAAAAGTCATCCATGAAAACTTCCATGCATTCTTCTATCATGTCGTGAAAAATCGCCATCATGCACCTTTGAAAGGTTGCAGGGGCGTTGCAAAGTCCAAATGGCATACGTTTGTAAGAAAAAGTACCATAAGGGCACGTGAATGTGGTTATTTCTTGATCTTCGGGTGCTATTGGAATTTGAAAATATCCGGAAAATCCATCAAGAAAACAATAGTAACTATTTCCGGCTAATCTTTCCAACATTTAATCAATGAAAGGTAAGGGAAAGTGATCTTTTCTGGTGGCGTCATTTAATTTTCTATAATCAATACACACACGCCATCCTGTTACAGTCCTAGTAGGAATAAGCTCATTTTTCTCATTTGTAATAATAGTCATGCCACCCTTCTTAGGTACGCATTGAACTGGGCTTACCCATAGACTATCAGAAATTGGATAAATTAAACCTGCATCTAGCAGTTTAATAATTTCTTTCTTAACTACATCTTGCATATTAGGATTTAGTCTTCGTTGGCGTTGCACATACGTTTTATGACCTTCTTCCATAAGGATTTTATGTGTGCAATACGAAGGACTTATTCCTTTAATATCATGAATCTTCCATGCAATGGCTGGTTTATGAGCTTTCAACACAGAAATGAGTTGTGATTTCTCATTTTTAGTAAGAGAAGACGATATTATTACAGGTAATTCAGATTCACCGTGTAAATAAGCGTATTTCAAATGGTTTGGAAGTGGCTTTAACTCTAATGTCGGTGGTTCTTCTATCGATGATTTATATCGATATCGGTCTTCTTCTTTTAGCATTTGAATTTCTTCTGTTGTTGGTTCATATCCATTAGATATTAGTGTAGCTAACATTTCAGCTTCATCAATTGGTTCAGTTCCTTCTCCTAAAGAACATTCTCCTGTTCCTTGTAATTCTGGAAATTCTTCTAACAATTCTGCATGTGAATCTATAGTTTGAATATAATAACATGTATCATCTGCAGATTGCGGTTGTTTCATAGCTCTATCAACTGAAAAGGTAACACTCTCGTCCTCTATACTTAGGGTCAGTTTCTTACCAAACACGTCTATCATTGCTTTAGCCGTGTTTAAGAATGGTCTTCCTAATATGAGAGGAACTTGAGAATCTTCTTCCATGTCCAGAACAACAAAATCTACTGGAAATACTAAAGTACCAACTTTAACTAGCATGTTCTCCATTATCCCTCTAGGATATTTTATTGATCGATCGGCTAGTTGTATGCTTATTCTTGTTGGTTTCAATTCTCCAAGGTCTAGTTTAGCGTATAATAAATACGGCATTAAATTTATACTAGCACCTAAGTCTGCCAATGCTTCTATTGAACTAAGACTACCCAGAAAACATGGAATTGTGAAACTTCCTGGATCAGATAATTTTTCTGGTATCTTATTCAACAGCACTGCTGAACAATTAGCATTCATAGTAACGGCCGAGAGTTCTTCCATTTTCTTTCTATTTGTGATTAGATCTTTCAGAAATTTAGCATATCTAGGCATTCCTGAAATTACATCAATGAAAGGAAGATTTACATTTATCTGTTTAAACATATCCAAAAATTTGGATTGCTCGGCTTCAAGTTTCGCTTTTTTCATTTTACTCGGGTAAGGAAGTGGTGGTTGGTATGGTTTAACATAAGGTTTAGCCTTAACTGTGTTATCTTCATTAACCTTTTCAACTACCGGTTCTTTTTCCTTATCTTGTTCAGGTTGTGGTTCTTGTGGAGTAGGAATAGCTTCATCAGAAGTTACAGGTATTTCGGGTGGTTTAAGTGTTGTACCACTTCTTGTGGTAATGGCTTTAGCTGTTTCATTCCAGGGGTTAGCATTTGTATCACTGGGTAAACTTCCCGGTTTTCTTTCACCTATTAACCTTGCTAGGTTACTTACTTCTTGTTTCAAGTTTTGAATAGAAGCTTGTTGATTTCTAAATGCTTGAGCATTTTGTTCATTGGTTTGTTTCTGAGATGTGAAAAACTGCGTTTGAGTTTCAACTAGCTTCGTCATCATATCTTCTAAATTTGGCTTTTTATCATCAGTTTGTGGTGGTTTGTTTTGAAAATTAGGTCTTTACTGGTTGTAAGTATTGTTGGATACTTGTTGATTGCTAGGACCTTGTTGGTTGTTGTATGGAATATTTCGGTTATAATTCTGGTTTTGATTGTAAATCGGTCTTGGCGGTTGATAATTATTCTGATAATTATTTCCAGGCCTTTGGTTTAGATATGAAACATTCTCTCTTTGTTCCATTGTTAGTTCAATACTGAGACAATCTTTTGTCAAATGTGGTCCACCACACTGCTCACAACTAATTCGTATTGAGTGAATATCTTTAGTCATCTTTTCCATTCGTCTCTCGACAGCATCTATCTTTGCTGAAATGGAATCTAAGTCATGGCTAGAATCGGCTCTAGCTGCTTTAGATGATCTAACGATATCTTTTTCTTGGTGCCACTCATGTGAGTGGGAAGCAGTGTTATCAATAATTTTGTAAGCATCAGTTTCGGTTTTTTTCATAATGGAACCACCAGCTGCTATATCCATGTCTTTTCTTGTAGTGATATCGCATCCTTGGTAGAATATTTGTACTATTTGACAGGTGTCTAAACCATGTTGCGAACATCCTCTTAATAACTTTCCAAATCTAATCCGCACCTCATATAGAGTTTCATTTTGTTTCTGTGTGAACGTAACAATTTCTCCTTGAAGTCTTACGGCTTTAGATGCCGGAAAGAATTGTTTAAGAAATTTTTCAACTAAAACGTCCCATGTGTCAATCGCCCCTTCAGGTAACGATTCCAACCAATCTTTGGCTTCTCCCTTTAAAGTCCAGGGAAATAACATGAGATATATCTGTTCATCATCCACTTCTCTTATTTTAAATAGTGTGCAGATCCTATTAAAGGTACGAAGATGTTCATTTGGATCTTCCTTCGGCGCACCACTAAATTGGCATTGACTAGTTACCATGTGTAGAATTTGTCCTTTGATTTCATAATCTGGCGCATTAATGTCTGGATGAGTAATTGCGTGACCTTGGCCAGTGCGTTTAGCTCTCATTCGGTCTTCCATACTTAAAGGTTCCAGATTCTCCATAATTGAATTTGTTGAATCTGAATCACTAGAGGATTCTGATTTAATGGTTCGTTCCTCAACAATCTCTGTTTGAATGATTGGTGGTTCCGGAGGAAAATTTAATGGTTCAGGATCTATGAATTGTCCTTGAATATTCTCCGGATTCTCAATTGTGAGGTCGGGTTCAAAAAATGGATTATCGGAAATTTGAATTGGAGTACTTGGTCGACTGGATGACGATTCTAAAGAAAAATCAACGGCGGTAATATTTGCTAAATGTCTTGATCTCGTTACAGGTGGTGAACGTACAAAAGGTGGTGAACGTCTTGCTCGGTGCATTCACTGAATATCCTATTAGTTTTTAAAAGGAAAGAAAAATTATATAAGTTATCCAATTAATAGACTTTTCTGATTTTGCCCACGTTTCGAATAGCCAAAAGATGCAGCAGAGGGGCAGGATTCGTTTGGTCTCAATATAATTGAGTACTGTTTGGCTCCAATAACCCAGTCCACGTACAAATCCAACTATTACTACGAATCAGAAAATTTTTATGTCTATCAATTTAACCACTTAAAATAAATTTTCGTAATTTTAAGAAATTTACATAAGAAGTAGAATAAAAATCTATGTGCTAAAACTAGAATGACGAGAAATAAGAAAAAAAAAGAGCGCGTCGAAAAAGGTCGAAAAAGAAAAGGGTTGAAAAATAAAAGGCGTCGAAAAATAAGAAAGAAAAAGAGTGACTATAGAACTTAAAACACTCTACTAACCCAACCTTATTACTATCACTAACTTAAAATTAAAATTGCAAATTGAGATTACTAATTGGAGTGATAATTGATACATAGGTAAAAGGGCGTCGAAAAATAAAAATAAGAAAGTAGCGCGTTGAAACTTAAAAAGGAACTAAAAACTTAAAAATTAAAATTTGCGTCTAAAAATATTTAAAACTTACAAGGAAAACTATATCCCAAATGGCAATAACTTAAAAAGGTACTAAAACTTAAAAAGGCGTCGCAAAATTCTAAAGCACTTAGATCTTAGTCTAAAGAGAAAGCACTTAAGGGATTTTACGGCAAAGCCTAAAAATCTAGAAATAAAAATAACTATGGCAAAAACTATATTTAAAACTAAATACGAGCGAAAAATACAAATTATTACGCTAAAACAAATAAAAAGGGACAAAATATAAAAATATACTAAAAGTTGTAAAAAGTTTAATTTTTATAAAAATATTATTTTTATATTATTTATTTTATAAAACTATTAATTTTATATTAATTAAACTAATTAAAACTAAATAAAATAAGAAAATTAAAACTAAATATTATACTAATAATACCCTAATTAGGGTTTAAATAATAATAATTAATTAATTACTCCGTATTAAATGCGAGATTAGGGTTCTGGTCTGGCCTGTCAGGGCGGCTCCGCGACTTGCGGTTGGCCCGGTTCAATATCTCCGCGAGTCGCGAAGGTTACAGGTTCACGTGCACCAGGTTCAAATTTCGACAGGTCAGTTATATATATATTTTTTTTTTATTTTTTTGTTTTTAATTTAATTAAAATATTTATATAAATTTAAAAGTTATATTCTAAAACTAAAATAGAAATAAAATACTTTATAATTTTATAAAAATCTTAAAAATAGATTTATATATATATTTTTTTCGGTTTCTTTTTTTTATATATAAACACAAAATATATAAATAAAACTTATATTTTTATAAATTAAAAATAAAGAAACTTTATAAAACTTAAATATTTAACAAACTCTTAAAAATATTTATATTTTTGTTTTTCTTTTTATATTTTCGAATATTTAAAACGTATTTTTACAAAAGCGTATTTTTTTATAAAAGTAAACTAAAAATAATTTTTTTTTTTTTTATATTAGCGTTGCGCTTCCGGCTTTTAAGCTTGATTTTAAGTTCCCCGGCAGCGGCGCCAAAAATACTTGATCGTTAAAGCTAAGGGGTATAAAATACTATTAAATTTAACAAGGAAATACTATTAAATACGATACAATTTTACACAAGATATTTATTTATTTATAGAATGGATATACTTAAACCTTGCTACAACACTTATAGGCAGTGTACCTAATCGTACAGTAGTGTAGTTTTTAGTAAGTCCGGTTCGTTCCACAGGGAAAAATCTTTAAACAAAGCTTAACGCTATATTAGTTTTATTTTATAAAAATACAAATATATATAAGTAATATTATTATTTTAAAGGGGGGTTTTTACCGTTTAATGACCGGTTTGTCAATTTTTAAAACTTTAGTCGCAGTTAAAACCTAATGTAAAATATGAATATAACTTAATTTAAAGCGTAAAATAAATAACGATAATGAAATTGCGATAAATAAAAAGTGCGATAAAATAAAATTGCGATAATTAAAAAGTACGATAATTAAAAGTACAATTAAATACAATGACAATAAATTAAAGTGAGATAATTAGAAGTGCAATTAAATATAAAATAAAGGAAATTAAATATGGAATAAAAGAATTATGCTTATTTAAATTTCCGTAATCATGATGTTTGACGTGTTGATTTTAGTTTTATGCCCATGGGTTAATTGTTCTTTGTCCTGGATTATTTAATATGTCTATATGGATTTGTCCATAATAGTCTATCAGTCATAAATATAAAGAGCGAAAGCCTTCATCAAATTATTCTTATTCCCGAAGTCAAATATTCCAACTAATTGGGGATTCGAATTGTAACAAGGTTTTAATACTTTGTTTAATGAATACACCAGGTTATCGACTGCGTGTAAACCAAGGTTTTACTACTTTGTTAACAATTACACCAATTATCCTTGAATGTAATTCACCCCTTTTCAACAAGTCTATTAACTATTAATCAAGTTCCGTGTCCGATAAAATGAATAATTATTGGTATTTATAGATATCCCACCCACCGTACCCAGTCAAGCGTATGTGGTTATATATAAATACGTCAAATTATAATTTTGTATATTAAATTAACAAAGTATTGTTTAGTTAATATAAAACCCATTAAAAGCCCATAGTCTAATTTCCACAAGTGTCGTTCTTTTATCCAAACCCTAATTATGGTACAAAGCCCAATTACCAAATTTTAGTAATTAGCCCAACATCATGATTACTTCGGATTAAATAAGCATAATAATAACTTAGCTACGAGACATTAATGAAAATAATATAAACATAACTTACAATGATTAAAAATAGCGTAGCGTTACACGGACAGAATTTTGACTTACACCCTTACAACATTCGCTAACATACCCTTATTATTAGGATTTAAAATTAAAATTAAAATTAAAATATAAATTATATATATATATTTACGTATATATTGAGAGAGAGATAGATTTTAGGATATATTTTACGTCGAATTGCGCTGGCTTTTATAGGGATTTTCAAACTTTGGGGCTCCGCGACTCGCTGTCCTTTTCTTCTTCAAACTCCGCAACTCGCGGAGTTCGTAAAACCAGCTCACACCATTTTGTCTTTTAATTTGCCGACGGTTTATAATATATTATATAATATATAAATAATTATAAGAATTATTTAAATATTATATTATATTTATGTGCATAGTTGACTTGTAATTTTTAGTCCGTTGCGTCGAGCGTTGAGAGTTGACTCTGGTCCCGGTTCTGGATTTTCGAACGTCCTTGCGTACAATTTAATATCTTGTACTTTGCGATTTGAATCTTGTACTGTTGTAATTTCGAGACGTTTCTTATCAATAATTGGAACCTCTTTGATTGTATTTTGTACTTTTGAGCTTTTTGGTCGTTTGCGTCTTCAATTCGTCGAATCTGTCTTTTGTCTTCACCTTTTATTATTTAAAGGAATATTACTTGTAAATAGAACAATTGCAACTAAAAGCTTGTCTTTCTTGAGGAATAATGCTATGAAATATATGTTCGTTTTTAGCATTATCAGTGCAGATATTTCTTCTGAAACTTAGCTGGTGGAACGTTGGTAGCTCCAACCTAACCAAGATCAAAGACAGAAGTCATCATTTGCTGAGTAGCAGGAAAAGCAGGAGCATTCTGTACAAGAGGAAGTCTAAAGACCCTCCTGAAATCAGCTTTAGTGAAACTCCTCCTCCCTTGAACTCCTCTTAGTTGAAATTCAAAACGAGCTTGTATTCCCTCTGGATTTTCAGTAGTAGGTTGTGTAGCTTCCACAAACCTAATTTTTATGTTATGTAACTCCAGATCTGTTACAGCTACACTGGCAGTAGTATTGAGAGCAGGCCACAGTGTGTGCCTCTCTAGAATTACTGTCCAGTAGTTGCAGGGTATGCTGGTTTCAGAGTTGATGAAGTGATTGTTCGCCATTTAGCTGTATAAATAAGAAATAGAAGACCACAAGATATTTAACAAAAAGCATATATCTCTATTCTTATTTGCCTTTGAAATCCTTTTTATATTTTTAAATTTTAAGATTTTTATGGTTTTTCAAAAATATAAAAGTCTTTTATTCTCAAATATGAACAAATAATTGACAACCATGACATTCATATGATATTCATCTTAGTACAAAATCATCATGCAAAGTCAATTATATAACACAAGGACTCAGAACAACACTTAGTCAATTTTTAAACACATTTCAAGAAGATTCGGTAGTTATGAAAACTTTAGATTCTGTAACCAAATAAGCTTGAGTTTTCATATCAGAAAGATATAGAATAAACATGTTAAGTGTTTGAAGATAAAAATCAGAAAATTTCAAGGTACCAAATTTCAGACTCGGTATCAAGAAAACCAGATTCGGTATCTTCAACAATTAATAGAAAGTCACTCAAACATGCATATTCTATCATATATCAAGTAATATCACAACCATGATCAATTAACCATTCAATTGCAAGTATATTAACATGTTAATTGTATGAACAAACTTGGTATCAGGATAAGAACACATTCGGTAGATACAGAATTCATAAAATAAGCAATTAAACATGTAATCAGACTCGGTCAAATGATAGATCAGTCAATTTAACTCAGATTAGACAAGATTTCATGTTGATTTTCCAAATCAATTGAGTTTAATCAAAGATTAATTGAAATCGACTCAGACTCGGTATAATCAACAAGATTTCAAAAATTAAAGGTCATAATCCAGTTATTTTGATCTTTTCTGGTTGATAAAAACTTAATTATCTCAGATCTACAATTATATATCTTAAACATTGATTAAAATGAACAATTACCAAGAATTTGAAGAAACAGAATGACGGACTCGGTAGAATTAGGCAGATTCGGTATAATCAACAGACTCGGTAGGTAATTAATAACAGTAAGAGAGTAATGTTTGACTTTGACTCTCCTTTTATAGATACCGAAAGTAGAATACCGAATGAGCTTTATAGAATGGGCCTAAAATACAGAATACAGTCCAATTTTTCAAAACTTTAACAATTTAACTCCAAATTTTGACAAATTGATTTTTCCTCTTGAAATCCATTTCAATCTTTTCATGAAAAACAATTCTGAGACAATTTCAGAAAACTTTGAACTTACCGAATCTGTACTGTTGGTTGTCAGACTCGGTAAAATGCTAAAAATTGCATTTATTCAGTAAAATTTAAATATTTTTGGATTTTATCTTTTCCAATTTTTATGAATTATTTCAAAATAAGATTTGTACTTAAAAGAACTTTGAATTTTATACAAAGTACAAATCTTCAGTGATACCAATTGTTGACACGGGTTGCATACTGAGATGTATACAAGCCATAGTGAATTATTTCAGATAAAAACAAAGAAATTTTGAATTCACTTTTGAAAAACAATATTTTTGAATTATTTTCTCATTTTCTCCCTTTTTCTCCCCCGCAAAATGTGATATGCAAGAAAGTAAATCAGCATTTTGATTATATTCCCAAGAAAATGAATTAACTCCCCCTTGAAATAGGATATCAATGAGTTACCTCCCCCTTGCGTAACTATTGAACAAATATATCTAGGAAGTTATCATTAATCTAAAGGCAGTCCCTTAAAGAAAAATTATCTAAAGCACTGAAACTTAGTTGCTCCCCCTAGAAAGTATCTACTCCCCCTAAACACAAGATCCCAAAAATAAGTTCCAACAGATCTAAGGAATATCAAGCACTATACTCTACCATGCCAATCTCTTTGATCAATAAATTTAGCCTAAGTTCATCTAAAGGTTTAGTGAACATGTCAGCTAATTGCACTTTAGTAGGCACAAAGTATAACTCTATATCCCCTTTCTCTACATGGTCCTTAATGAAATGATAACGAATATCTCTGTGTTTAGTTTTAGAATGCTGAACCAGGTTGCTTGTTATTGCAATAGCACTTTGTGAATCACAATAGATCGGGGTCTTAGAAATCTTAAAGCCATAGTCCAAGAGTTGAGTTTGCATCCACAAAACTTGTGAACAACAGTGAGCAGCAGCAATGTACTCAGACTCAGCTGTTGATAAAGACACACAGTTCTGCTTTTTGGATGACCAACCAACTAGTCTATTCCTCAACATCTGAATTGATCCAGATGTGCTCTTTCTATCAACATGGCACACCACCATGATCCGCATCAGTATAAGCAGTGAGATTGAAATCGGATCCATGAGGATACCAGATCCCAAGGTTAGGTGTACCTTTAAGGTATTGAAAAATCCTAACAACCGCTTTAGAGTGAGATTTCTTAGGGTTGGACTGAAAGCGGGCACAGACGGTTACGGCAAGTGTAATGTCCGGTCGACTCGCAGTCAGATACATTAAAGAACCAACCATGCTTCGATAAAGCGTAATATCAAAGGGTTCCCCATTAGTATCAGCATCCAGTAAAGTCCTCATTGGGGTTGTCATTGGTTTTAAAGCAGTCATTTTAAAATGTTTTAGCATATCATTGATATACTTTGTTTGACTGATAAAAATCCCATTTGGTAATTGTGTTACTTGTAACCCCAAGAAGAAAGTTAACTGGTCAAGCATGCTCATTTCGAATTTGCTGGCCATAAGATCACCAAATTCTTTGCATAAGGCTGAGGACGTGGAACCAAAAATAATATCATCAACATAAATTTGAACCAAGAGAATGTGACCGTGGTTTTTATGGATGAATAATGTTGTATCAATCATTCCACGAGAGAAGCCATTGTCCAGCAAATACTTTGTTAAGGTCTCGTACCATGCACGCGGTGCTTGCTTCAGACCGTATAAAGCTTTCTCCAAGTAGTAAACGTGGTTTGGATGAATGAGATCGACAAAGCCTTCTGGTTGATCAACATAGACTTCCTCTTGAAGATAACCATTCAGAAAAGCAGTTTTGACATCCATTTGAAACACCGTGAACTTCATATGAGAAGCAAATGCAAGGAAAAGACGAATTGCCTCAATCCTAGCAACCGGAGCAAACGTTTGGTCATAATCAATGCCCTCTTGTTGTCGATATCCTTTGGCCACAAGACGTGCCTTATTTCGAACCACAATTCTATCAGAATCCTTCTTGTTCTTGAAAATCTACTTAACCCCTACTGGTCGTTGACCCGTTTGTCTTGGAACTAATGACCATACTTTCAATCGTTCAAATTGATTGATCTCGTCTTGCATTGCAACTACCCAGTATGGATCTAGTAAAGCTTGAGCAACCGTTGTTGGTTCAATCTTACTAAGAAAGGTTGTGAATAGACACATATTCTGAGTAGCCCTTCGAGTTGAAACTGGAGCAGATGCGTCACCAATAATAAGATCTATGGGATGACTTTTAGTCCACCGGGTGTGTGGAAGAGATTGTACATCAATTGTATCCATCGAAACATCAACCATTGTTGACGTTGAGCCTTGATCTACTTGATCTGATGTAACAGTATCTAATGGATTCAATAGAGTATCTGGAGAAACAGCTGGAGTTGTATCAAATGATGAATCTTGATCTTGTTCAAGATTATCAATAACCGGAGGTTGGAGGGAGGATGAAGAAGCAACAGGTGAATCAGTTGGTGTTGAATCTTCATTAAAAAAACTTTGAAGAGTCTCCACAGTAGTTGACTGTGATGGTGTAACCGGTACGGTTTGAATATTTGAATCCCGTTGAGGAGTATAAAGACTATCAAACAAGATATCCAGTTCCTCTGATGTAACCGTAGGAACACCCTTCTTCGAGAAAATTGAGTTTTGCGCGGAAGAAGTAGTAGCCAGGTTAGGATCGGGTTTTGAACTGAGTTGTTCAAAAGCCATTCCCGAAAATTCATCGAACTTGACGTTAATGCTCTCTTTAATCATCTTTGTCCGCTTATGATAAACACGATAAGCAACTTTGTTCGAGGAATAACCAAGAAATATAGCCTGATCGCCATGAGGATCAAACTTTCCGGGGCTGTCAAAATCGTTAAGCACATAGCATATACAACCAAAAACACGGAAATATTTGACATTCGGGCGTCTACCATATAATAACTCATATGGAGTTTTATCAAAACTTTTGTTTACAATACAACGATTTTGGGTATAGCATGCAGTTGAAATGGCCTCCCCCCACATTTTTGGAGGTAATTTGGAGTATGCAAGCATCGTTCGTGCGGCTTCGCACAACGTACGATTACGTCGTTCGACTACTCCATTTTGTGGGGGGGTCCGAGCAGCAGAGAACTGATGTTCAATGCCTTGGTCTTTCAAATAACTATCAAGCGGGTCATTCTTAAATTCCGTCCCATTATCAGTTCTGATGCTCTTAAGATGTTTGTTAAAAGAGCGTTGAATCTTTTTAATGAATTCAATGATAATGGCGGGGGTTTTTGACTTAGTTCGCAAAAGAAAAATCCATGTAAACCGGGTATAGTCATCAACAATGACAAGCACATGTTTCTTGCCACCGAGGCTAGAAATACGCATGGGTCCACATAAGTCCATATGCAATAATTGCAAAGACGATGAAGTACTGGGGTTTTGCTTAAGCGGATGATTAGTCCATTTCAGCTTACCCATCGCACATGATGGACACACATGATGCTTATCATATTGAAAGGTTGGAATACCATCAACTAAATCTTTAGAGACTAATCGATTGATACCCTTGTAATTCAGGTGTGACATCTGATGATGCCATAACCATGAATTTTCTTTGGTAGAACGAGTGGCCAAACACATGGTTACATGTGATGGTGCATCATTGAGGTCAATAGTATATAGTGAAGCACAACGTTTACCAACAAGAAGATCATTCCCTTCGGTGGATTGCACCGAGCATTGTCGACGTTCAAACAAAACTTTGAGATCTCCATCGCAGAATTGGCTCACACTAAATAAACTGCACCCCAAACCCTCAACATATGAAACCCGTTTAATTGTTATGCCAACCCGTTATTGCTGCAATCTCATCATTTCCGAATGTAACCGTTCCTAGGAATTTGTCAATGAAGTTGACAAGCAAGGATTTATCGCCCGTCATGTGTCGAGAACAACCGAAATCGATATACCAAACACAGACGTCGAAACCCTATAAATGTGAATTCCCTAGAGTTTAGGTACCCAAAGTTTCTTGGGTACTTTGCGGTTAGTACCAGCAATAAACTTTTGATTAACAACAAACTTTGGATCAATGATGAAATAATCACGTAAAGCATCATGCAGTTTAGACAATAAAGCATCATTTAAAACCACATTACATGAAGTATCATACGCAATATCAATCTTTACATCGTTATCAGAAGTCTTAACACATAATTTATTCCAAGTAGATGTTTTGTTCACAGACGAAAATTGAAAAACATGAGATGATTTCCTAGGCCGACTAGCAGATTACTTTGGTTTGGTTGCTACTTTCTTAGTCGTGGACTTAGGAACCCATACATATTTGTAATTCAAGTTTGGATTATGACATGTGACACGAGAAACACCTTTGTTAGTTAGACGTCCAAACTTTTCAGTTGACACATGAGATGACTGATTTTGCAGAATTTCCAATTTGATTGTACGTTTTTTTGCATCATACTCACTTAAATCAGGTTTAGAACTTGTGTGTGTTGTGGACTTAACTAGTTTCTTTAAAAGACTCGCTTTTGAAGTTTTTGTCATAGGAATCTTTTCAGTTAACACAGAACCATTTGGAGAATGAACCTTTTTAACAATAAACTGAGTTGTAGAAACAACTTTCGAACCATGATTGTCAAATTGAGAACGTAGAGGATTTTTAAGAATAGTAATGGGTTTTACATCCTTAGATGTTGTTGTTCCCTTCCCCTTCTTAGTAATCCCACCAGTACATTCAAGCACATTGGTTGCAACATTAGACGTTTGCTTAAGTGTGTTAGCCTGTTTCATTTGAATTATCTTTTGTTTTAAGCATTTAATCTCAAGAAATAATTCTTCAGCAGAATCTCTCACTTCACCCTCCTTAAAAGCATAAGTACATTCTTTCTTAGGCAGTGAAGGCAATTTATCACACAAAGCAAGCATTTGTTCTAATGATTGGCACTTAAGTTGCAAGTCAATATTCTCCTGTTCAAGTTGAGTTACTATACGATTCAAATTACGTACAGCAGGCAAATGCAAGTAATAATCATGCAAAGGATCAAGTTGACTTTCAAAATCTATCAAAGGTTCAATGTTCGGTTCATCCCGAGGTTCTACTTTTTCATCTAAAGGATTTTGACCTAGAGAATCTGTCTCAAAGAAGACAGTTAGTTCATGTGCTAGGTCTTCACGAAAAACATCATCTGGACATGCAGGTAAAGTTGGTAGTATTGGTTTCACATCAAAAATTGGTTCATCAAACACCTCATCTATTGCAGTAATGCTAGAACTAGGTTTGTTAAACACTTCATTCTCAAGCATTAAAATGTATTTCTATAGCATGAGTGTTGGGATATAAACCAGTCTACGCTTAGGCACATAATCTTCACGTTGCATGCTTTTTTTCAGTTTCAACAAGATTTTTCAAGAAATCAGGATTCGATTTACCTATCTTAGCATTGATTTTTTCATACATTAAGCTAATTTGATGGTATTTCCTAGATTTACGATTTACAATAATATCATCAAAATCAGCATCAGAAGCATGTACAAAATGCGATGGTAAACCGGCTTGAAAATAATCAGAATGATATAATCCTGGAATCTTTTTGGAAGCATCTTCCAAAATTTTCGGATCTTCATAACCCAACCCTCACTTTTCACCATGAATCGTTTTTGGTCTATTCATGAAAATTGTCTGTTTTGAAAGTTCCATATCCATGATAGCTTTGGATTGCTCTGTTCGATAGAGTTTTTCCTCATATCGAGCAAGTTGAGCTTTCATTTGAAAAGATTCTTTTGACAATAAAGAAATTTCAGTGTTCTTTTCAGTTATGGTGTTTTCCAATTGAACGATTTTCTTGTTTAGTTTTGAAAGTGTGGGTTCATGTTGGTTTTTCAAATCAGAAAGATATTTTTCTTAAAATTGAAGTTTTTCTGCAAGTCATTCCGATTTTAAACGATAATCGGTTCTTTCAACTTTAATTGGATGAATTGTCTTTTTTAGATCTTCCAACTTAGTTTCCGTAGAGTTGAGTTGGAGAGTCAATTGTTGCACATCCGTTTGCAATTTGGATGAGGAAGGTCTGGTCTCATTCATTTTGATTTTATCTTTTAAAACCTTGTTTTCAGATTTTAAGCCTTTGACTTCTTTTGACATTGAGACCAGATTCTTCATCAAGTCATTTTGCATTTTTATAAAATCAGGTGAGATTTCAGTTGATTGTACCTCATCATCATCGGATGTTGAGTCAGAATTCTCCATTACTTCCTTAGCTTTGATGAGCTTTGTCACCTTGCAAACATTTGCTTGTTCCACCTCTGAATCTGAATCGTCAGTCCAGTTAAACCAAGTATCATCAACCGGTTTTAGCTCTCCCCCAGTTTTCACAATCTTAGCCATCAACATTTTCTTCTTGTAGTAAGCTGCATCCTTCTTCTTAGGCATCTTGCACTCACGAGAGTAATGACTAGCTTTGCCACAATTGAAACAAATTGAATCTTCCTTCTTGGAATCATCAGCATGTTGTTGTTTAGATTGATCAGCTTTCTTGTAGTACGAGGAAGATGACGAGTTTTTGCATTGATTGCTTGATTTGCCTTTAAACTTGTGTTTGTTCAAGGCTTTTATGAACATGGCTGCCATCTTGACTAATTCAAGGTGAGAATCATCAACATCAGAAAGATTCAAATCTTCTGAATCAGTTGATTCTTCTACAAGCACTTTCTTGGACAAGCTTTTGGAAGACATCAACGATTTGCTCTTCTTTTTGGCAATTAGGGCAAGTGGGTCGCCCAGAGAAGACTCTTTCCTTCCTTCTTGAAGTTTAGACACTTCAGGTTGGTAATGCATAAGAACTCCAACAAGCTCATGAATAGTCAACTTGTCAATCTCTTCAGTAGATCGAACAATGGTTCCATAAGGAAGCCAATTAGCATTGAGCTTTTTGAGAAACTTCATGTTGACTTCAGCATTTACTTTTATGATCTTGCACCTTTTCAACTCATTGAGAACACCATTGAAACGACGATAGGTATCCTTGAGTGGTTCATCAGTTTCCTGCTTGAAATCTTCATAGAATCCTAGAGCCTTATTCAATTTAGTAACGTCTGACATGTCATAACCTTCTTACTGTCGTTTGATCTCATCCCATATATCTTTTGCTGTTGTGTTGCTATCAACATTTTCAAACAATTCATACGGGATAGCTTGCATAACAATATTCTTTGCCTCTATGTCACCCTGAGCTCTCTCACGCTTATCACCAGAAAGTTCATAGACTGGAATTGGCATACCAGTATCCGGATGATAATCAACAACTGGACCATCTCTCAGAGAAGCCCAAATGTACTTTGCTTTCTCACCCTTATAGTCTATGTACTGAGTGATACGGTGAAGCCACTGAGTGTACTTTCCATCAAACAACACTGGAGGACGGGAATCTGATCCAATGATCAAAGTATCTTGAGTAGACATCTTGAAAATGAGGTAGATTCGGTAAAGATTCTGTATTACACAAATCTAAGATGAAAAATCACAACAATCTGATCAGAATGTCAGATTCTGTGTCAGATTCGGTACTGCAGCATATTCGGTACTGTAGCAGATTCGGTAAAGATTCTGTATATCAGATTCTGTAAAAGAAACTGATCAAAAATACAAGAGACACACCCAGATTCAGTATAGATTCGGTAATCACAAGAATTGTAGCCTGTAACCACTTAAAACAATGGATTAAGTGATACAGAAACTCAGATTCTGTATTTGATTCGGTAGTCAGATTCTGTATGAATTTGAAGTTCAAACTCAATTCAATCCTTTTAAATTAGATTCTGTAACCTTGCTGCACAAGGAAACACGTTAGTATCACACAAAATATCAAATATACCAAAAGTATAGGATATCGAATGTCAACTGTAGCAGTTGACAATACCGAGTCTAAGTTTAAAACTTAGAAATATGATAGAATCCTTTCTCAAATCACACCAAGTAGCTGCGTATAATCAAACCGAATGTGATAGAATCATAATCACACTACAATCTGCAACACTTAAGATGAATTTAAGTAATGAAGCAGACTCGGTATGACAGTTACGATATCGAGTGTTGATCAAATCTTCAAAACTTGATGAATTGAAGAAATTGAACCGTCAGAAATGTGATTTAACACCTCACGAACACAACTGAAATCTTAAATCTTCACAAAAATCCAGAATCAAGCTTGAATTAAGCAATACCGAGAGTTTTAGCCACAAACTCTAAAAATCAACTTGATTCTCCATAATTGAAGTTAAAAAGCTGTAATGATGATCGAAACTCTTTCTAAAATACCTAATGCACCTTCGCTGAACTTATCACAAGAATCTGAACGTCATATTATCAAATTCGATAATACCGAATGTGATTCAAAATACCGAGAGTATTCAGATTCTGTAATCTACAATCTCTGGATCGATATAGTGATGTAGAATCACTTCCTGGAAGCTCTAATACCAAATGATAGGTCAGATCATGTTGAGATTGAGAGAAATGATAAGATAAAGAGAGATTCGGTATGTAAGCATGAGACTCGGTATTAGAGAGAATCGGTACAATTACATTCCACAGCTTCTAGAACTCAGTTACAATGCAATGGCTATCTAATTAGGACTACTTAGGTTCCTTATATAGCCCTCTTCTAAAGAACCTTCAATTAAGCTTATTTCACATTAACACTATACAACTTCGGGGTCCTAACATATATTCTGCTAAATGTTATATTAATATAAGTAATATTATATTAGTTAATATATTAAAATCTAATATTAGTGTACTTATGATATATGTAATAAATATATATTTTCATATAAATATCTTTTGTTTGTAAAAATAATAATTATAATAATAAAAATAAGGATAATAATAATAATACTCTATTTGAATCTTAAATATAATTTTATCATTTTCATATTAACATTTATTCATTTTTATGATTCTTATCTTTATAATTGTCACTTTAACAATATCATTAAAACTTTTATTTTCATAATAATAATAATTCTAATAATAATGATAATGATAGCACTAATAGTAATATAAGTAATATTAATAATAATACTTATGATAATAATAATAATAATAATAATAATAATAATAATAATAATAATAATAATAATAATAATAATAATAATAATAATAATAATAATAATAATAATAATAATAATAATAATAATAATAATAATAATAATAATAATAATAATAATAATAATAATAATAATAATAATAATAATGGTAATGGTAATAAGAATAAGTTTACAACCTTTGAAGAGTGAGTTCCAAAAAAATAATGCCCCAGCCTAGGCTCAAACTCGAGACCTCTCGTTAACCCGACAAAACCCCAACCATTCATTCGTCTCATGTTTTCCTGATTTACTACCCAACTTAAATATATTTAATTAGTAATTCTGTGTCTCCTTCTTCTCCATCTTCTAAACAGGATCAACCAGGGACAACAACCATCATCATCTATCTATTTTTATTAACATCATCAATGAGTATTACGTTTATCATAACTCATAAATTCGTATCTTGGTCATCATTAAATAATAATTCGTCATCATAATCACTATGTTATATCACCATCATTATTTATTTTATCATCATGGTCATCACCTAATTATATCGTATAACATTATTATCATGCTCGTATCATTGTTCTTCAGTAGCAGGAAAAATTTAATAGCGTAGTTGTAACCATTGGGCTTTTGTTGGAGGCTCAACAGAAAAAAAAAGACTTGGATCACGGCCCATATAGTTAGTATAACAGAAGCCCGTAGCAGTAGCATAGCAGCTGGGCAGTAGAAACACAAATACATATCAGCAGCATAGTAGCTGGGTAGTAGAAACAGAAATACGTAGCAGTAACTTCAAGAAAAAGAAAGTTGCAGTGAAATAGTTTGGCCCAACTGAAAACATCGGCCCACTATACTTAATCGGCCCAACACTCCACTAATTTACTCGGCCAAACAAGAAGTTAACTGATTATCTTGATTTGTCGGCAAAAAAAAAAGTAAAAGAAACGTATCATAATGGCGAACTACTTTTAAGTTGCAAAGCGGACAATGACATGCACATAGGTTTATTTTTAACAATCATCATTCATTGTCATTATCACTTTTCTTTATTTTTTTCACCATCATAAATCCTTTGATGAACTAAACTAGAAGGAAACACAACAGAGAGGCTGTTCAGTGATCGAACCTTACGGGTAGCAGCAGAAAGAATATGATTGCAGCCGTAAAGGTAGGTTAGTAGGTGATGGTGTTACTCACATTGGGAGGTTGTGATGATGATGGGTTGATCCACAACCGAAGGTGCTCGTATGGTGGTTCATGTTTATGGTTCAAGAAGAGAGAGAGTAAGAGAGAGATGAAAAGGTGGTTTGTGGTGATAAGGTGGTGAAGTGGTGATCGATTTTGGTGGGTGGTTTTGGTGGCGTAAAACAGCAACAATAACTGCTGTAGCAGGGGCGATGGTTTTTATTGTGGGTTTGTGGGTTTTAACCGAAACAGTAACAGATGTAGCAGATACAATTAAGGTAGGAGTGGAAGAGCTCGAGTGATGGTTCTTGGTGGTGAAGATCCGTTGAAGAGGGTGGTCGTGGGTTTGAAGAAACACCCAAAATATAACAAGGATGGTGATTATAGGATGGTGGCGGTTGCTGTGGATTAGCCGATGATTATGGCTTCAGTTATGGTGGTGTTTGAACTTGATACAAAGACGGATACATGGTTTCAGTTGATGAAGCAATTTGTGAGGTAGTGGTAGTTTAAATGGTGGAGATAGTGAAGGTATTTAATATGACCGAGAGACATATTAAATTAATGTGGCTAATATGTTATGATCCAAGTTAGGTCATACCCAATAACAAGCTTACCGACACCTTATAAGTATTTAATCTTAACGATTGGTTCGTTAAATAAATACGCGACACTTGTATTTTAGAAAATGGGTTTTCTAAAATATAACCACTTGAGATGAATTATTTGGATAATTTATATTTAATTATTTATAGGTTTAAATAATTATGTTGTGTTATATTTTATAAATTGGTTTATAAAATGCAAGTAACTTAACAATTGCAAGTTTTATATAACAAGTTTTATATAAATACAAAGGTATTTTATACAAGTTTATAAAATTACAATCTTGTTATAAAATAATGGATGGGGGACGGTTTTGATATGACCAAGGAGTCTCCCATACTTGCTTTTGGTTGCTTTTAAGAACACACATTTCTCAAGTGCATGCATGGGTTCTTTTACCAAGTTTTGACTCAAGATTCCAAGATAGAAGTTTATGTAACTCTCTCATTCATGAGGTAGAGCTGTTGGCCGATTCTTTTTCTGTTTTTCAGCACAGTTCTGGCTGAACTAATTGAGTGAGAAATGAGAGGGTTCAGGCTTGGTAATCTAGTTAATCAAGTGTCCAAAATCCTAACCAAACAAAGGTGGTAAGGGCTTGTGGGTATTACACACTTGAGGCTTCAAGTTAGAGGCTCAAATTTCATCTCATTCATCATCATTTTCTTCATCCAAAACAGCCCTCAACAAGCTTGAGGAGGTATATATTTCTTATCTTCTTCTTTTATTTGTAAGCATATGTTTCAAGACTTGATATTTACATGGAATTTAACTTAATGGTTAAACAAATAAACATGAACTCTTTTTCATGCTTCCTCTTTCTTTAAATCATAAAAATGGTTTTATGAACATGTAAATCTTAAGAACATGTTATTTATCTTGTTGTTAAATTCCATCAATGGTATCTAGAGCTGAAGTCTATGAAATATGCTTCTTATATATGGTCTTTAAAACCCACCAACTTTGCATTCTATTAACATTAATGAATATGGAATGCAAAAAATTTTTGATTTTGTGGGTGTATGTTAATTTGGCCGAATTTAGGGAGGTTCCAAAAGGGTTTTGGGTTGCCATTTGGTTCATACTTGTTGTATGTTAATGTTCACAATCATAGCCAAGACCTTATGTTTGAATGGTTGCATGCATGGTTAATTATTATTCATTCATGTGGTTGTAATATTCATTCTATTTGATTTGTAATATTATTATTTTGGCTATGTAATTTATTTTATATTTGGTATGTAAAATAGATTAGGTTGTATTTTCATTTTTTAGAAAAATGTATTAGGATATAATTTTGTAAAAATGAAGATGCAAGATCAAGACAAGGATGATGCAAGATTAAGTGGGAGATTTGAAATCTCCTACTTTGTGCTACAACCCTTACCGGTGGCATTTGTTTTCGGCTAAACAAATGTCTACTAAATTGGCTTGATTGTGAACATATTTGTTTTGCATGCGTGGTTGTTTTGTATGATTGTGGATTGTATGTTTGTATGCTACAAGTTAATCACACAAGTTAACAACAAACTAAAATGACAATTTAATTGGTTAATTTAGACATTAATAACGACATGCAAAACGACTATTTAATTGGTTAAATTAAAAGTGGCAAAATGATTTAATAATTGGTTATTAAGACACAATAAAATGGTTTATTTTCAAAGTAATAAAATTGGTTTTATTACATAATATGGAAAATGGATTTTCAAATAAACCATATACTAAATGCATGTTGGTATATGGTATAAATGTTTTCTTAAACTAGATATTATGAAAACTTAAAATCCCTTTTACCAACAAGGTAAACAAGTTTAACGCCATCCTTTTGTGTGACACTTAGGCATATTAGGGAACTCATGATGGGATAAAGGTCACCTAACCATTATGAACAAACTAATATGGTTAAGGTAAATTTTGCATGCTTGTGGGATAAAGGTCACCTAACCATGTGTATGTTAAGTTTACACGTTTACACAAGTAGGACGACTTGATTTGGGAATCATGAACTTAGGGTCACCGAAGCATGAGGAACAAATAGGCGTTGATGGGATAAATATGCCATGCAAAAGGATTGCATGATCCCATAATCTAGAAGTTGCAAAGGGATTGAAATTGCCATTTATGACTACCTGGCTAAATCAAATAATGGGATAAAGGTCACCTAACCGAAATTTGGTTTACCGTTTTATTCTAGAATTTAATATATCAATTGGATTTAAAAGGGTATTGATTATTAAATTAAAATTAATACTTAAATAAACTTTGTCAAATTTTGTAGATGGCCGCTAATAACAACAACATTCCAAACGCACCAATCAACTTTAATAACCTATCATTGAGGTTAATCCTCGAAAAGGAAAAACTCAATCATATAAATTTCATGGATTGGTATCGCAATCTAAGAATTGTCCTCAAGGTTGAGGATATGGCGTATGTGTTGGAAGACCCTATGTTCTTAAAATAAAGGCCTTATTGATCGATTAAACCGTCTAAATTGTAACGTGTCTAATGAAATAGCCACGGACATTATCCTCAACTCTTTGTCAAAAAGGTTTGACGCATTCGTGTTGAAATACAACATGAATGGTTGGGATAAAAGCATTGGCGAATTACATGCCATGCTTAGGATGGCCGAATCAAGCATAGGTAAAAGAGCTTCACCCGTGCTTATGATCAAAGAAGGTGGGTCTAAGAACAATTCCACTTCTAAGCCAAAGGTGGCCAAGAAGAAAGGACCCGCCTACCAAGGCAAGGGCAAGGGAAAAAGGAAGTTGGTTACCCCAACCAACATAAATAAGAAGCAAAAGTTTGCCGGACAAGCAAACCCCAAGGAAGATCCGTACTTTGGTTGCGATGTGATGGGTCACTAGAAACGCAACTGCCCGATCTACCTAAAGGAGTTGAAAGCAAAGAGGGATGCAGGGCAAACCTCAGGTAATGTATATATGGTATACATTGAGCTTAGTATTACTTCTTCTAATACATGGGTATTAGACACAGGATGTGAAACTCATATTTGCAATTCATTGCAAGGGTTCAAAAGAAGTAAACTAAATGCGGGAACAAAAGGTCTCTACATGGGAAATAGTGCAAAGGTGCACTTAAAAACTCAAGGAGACTTTATTTTAAAGCTACCAAGTGGTTTAGAGCTTGTTTTGAAAAATGTTTTGTATGCACCTGATTTAACATGAAACATTATTTCTGTTTCCCGTTTAAAACAATGTGATTTCAATCTTAATTTTATTAATGATGATATCCATGTTTCATTAGATAATGTGTTCTATTTTAAGGCTTCACCTTTAAATGGTATTTATGAATTGGTTCATGATGACACATCATTTAATAACTCAATGTTCCATGCAAACACCAAGAAACTCAAAAGGATTTGAGTGATTCCTACTTATAGCATTGTCGCCTTGGTCACATAAACAAGAACCGAATACATACACTTCAAAAGAATGGTCTTTTGAAATCAAGTGAACTAAACCCATTTGATGTATGTGAATCTTGTTTACAAGGAAAAATGACTAAAGCACCTTTCAAAGGGACCTATGAAAGGGCTAAAGACTTATTGGGATTAATACATTCGGATGTATGTAGACCTTTTAAGCCCATGACTAGGAATGGTGAAAGATACTTCGTTACTTTCGTTGATGACTTCAGTCGTTTCGGATATGTCTACTTATTAAGACACAAGGATGAAACTTTTGAAGCATTCAAAGAATAACAAAACGAAGTACAAAATCAACTCAACAAAACTATCAAGGTACTTCGTACCGTTAGAGGAGGTGAATACCTCAGCGATGCCTTCCAGGATCATCTTAGAAGTTGTGGGATTATCTCACAACTTAATCCACCCGGAACACCCCAGCTTAATGGAGTGTTTGAAAGGAGGAACCGAACCCTAATGGATATGGTTCGATCTATGATGGCAAGAAGCTCGTTACCTCTGTCATTTTGGGGCTATTGTCTATGCTCCGCGGCTCGTATTCTAAATATGGCCCCAACCAAGAAAGTGGAATGAACTCCTCATGAGATGTGGTTTGGAAAACCTCCATCTCTATCATACTTAAAGGTATAGGGATGTGAAGCTTACCCTAAGCGTTACGTCCCTAATAAGTTGAATGCTCGATCCACGAAGTGTATCTTCATAGGATATCCCAAGGATGATATGGGATACTATTTCTATGATCCATCTGAGCAGAATGTATTTATTGCTCGGAAGGCTGAATTCCTTGAAACTAAGTTCCTTATGGAAGGCAATAGTGAAAGGAAGATAGATTTTGAAGAGGTTTAAGATCAAGTAGATGATGCACAATTGGTTGACACTAGCACTCAACATGAAAATGTTGAGAATGATCACATGGGTGATCAAAGTATACAAAACGTTCGTAGATCTGGTAGGATTAGTAATCCTCCTGAGAAATATGGGTTTCTCATGGATGGTTGCTATATGGTTGATTTAGATGAACCAACCAACTACCAAGATGCTTTGTCACGGATTGATAAAGATAAATGGCAGGAAGCCATGAACGTTGAGATGCAATCCATGTATGACAACCAAGTTTGGGAATTGGTTATACAACCTGCTAGCTCCAAGTTAGTTGATTGTAAATGGCTTTTCAAGGAGAAAACCAACATGCATGGAAACTTGGATACATACAAAGCTAGACTTGTAGCAAAAGGTTTCACTCAAACTCAAGGGATTGATTATGATGAAACTTTCTCACCTGTGGCAATGCTAAAGTCTATAAGGATATTATTTGCCATTTCTGATCATTATGATTATGAAATATGGCAAATGGATGTCAAGACCGCTTTCCTAAATGGATATCTTGAGGAAGATGTCTATATGGTTAAGCCTGAAGGTTTTGTTGATCCAAAATATCCTAACAAAGTATGTAAGTTAAAGAAATCAATCTACGGATTGAAACAAGCATCGATTCTGTGGAATCATCGTTTTAATGAGGAAGTTAAGAAATTTAGCTTCATTAATGACAGTGATGAAGCTTATGTATACAAGAAAGCTAGTGGGAGCACTATCATGTTCCTTGTATTATATGTGGATGTCATATTATTATATGGAAATGATATTCCAACCATGTAAGGTGTTAAAACCTGGCTAAGTAGTTGCTTCTCCATTAAGGATCTTGGAGAAGCACAATACATATTGGGGATTGGAATCTACAGGGATAGATCCAAGAAATTGATAGGTTTGAATCAAAGTGCATACATTGAAAAGTCTTGAAAAGGTTCAAGTTGGAAACTCTAAGAAAGGTTTGGTACCTATTCAAAGAGGAACGCTTCTCAGTTCATCTCAGTGCCCCACTACGAAAGATGAACAAGAAAGCATAAAAATGTCCCATATGCGTCTGCTATTGGGTCAATCATGTATGCGATGATATGCACTAGACCGGATGTATCATGTGCTCTTAGCATGACAAGTAGATACCAGAATAACCCGGGAAACAGTCATGGGACTGCGGTTAAAAGTATATTGAAATACCTTAAAAGGACTAAGGATATGTTTCTAATATACAGGTCTGGAGAGGAGGAACTCGCATGTAAAAGATTACATGGACGCGAGCTTCCAAACTAATCGAGATGATTCTCGGTCACAATCCGGTCATGTCTTCATTTTAAATGGAGGTGCAGTCTCTTGGAAGAGTTCAAAACAGGATGTTGTTGCTTTATCCACTACAGAATAAGAGTATATCGCTGCCTCATTGGCAGCTAAGGAAGCTGCATGGATGAAGAAATTCATCGACGAATTAGGAGTGGTCCCTTCCATTCGGGACCCTCTTGAGATCTTTTGTGATAACGAGGGTGTGATTGCTCAAATCAAAGAACCTCGTGCTCACCAAAAGACCCGTCACATTGAGCGGAGTTTCAACTTCATAAGGGATGAAGTTGAAAACGGAAAGACATGTACTCACAAAGTACACACAGATCTTAATATAGCGGATCCACTCACGGAGCTCTTACATGGAGCAAAACATGATGGACATGTTTGTGCATTAGAGCTTCAATATTCTAGTGATTGGATATGGTCTGTTTTAGGTATTGAAATGGAACGTAGTGGTTCAAACTCATTAATATAATTATGGTTTAATTTATTTTGTGTTAAGTTCCTATTTTGCATATTTTATCCATGAATAAGCTATTATTCTAAATTCCGTAGTCGATCACATTTGTGGGAGCAAGTGTGACGTTTAGACTATTATGAACTTGGATTGGTAAACATTCACGGACTGAATGTGGGGCAAGGTTGCTACCAAGGTTCATATATATTTGTGGGATACAAATATTGGAAGACCCGCTCTCAAGACTTACTGTATGGAGCCTTTGTGGTTGATCACATGTAATCTTGAGTAAAGGCGAATATCGTTGTATCCTCTGACCTGAGATACATATTGGGTTTGGATATTTGCCAAGTATTGTGCCTTGATTCTTTCCTTCGCTATTCTAACATATGGTAGTTCATAAGGAAGAGCTCAGGTATAATACAAAGTGTGTATCTAGGACGTATGTAGTCAAGATGAAATTTGTCCCTCTTATTCATTGAGAGTCAGATGTCTAAGGCCTGATAAAGTTAAATCTAGAAGAGAGTGATCACTCCATGTCTCTTGGATTTAACATGACATCTAGGATGAAAGGATATAATGAAAGATTCACCTATATATCAGTTCGAGTTGGGTAATCAAAAGGGATGATGTTATTGAATGGCACAAAGTCATAACATATTAGGGGTGATGGACGGTCGTTAGGTGGTATCCGTCACTTGCATTAATTTCTTATGTTTCTCGTGCAAGTGAGAGATTGAAGGTATTTAATATGCCCGAGAGACATATTAAATTAATGTGGCTAATATGTTATGATCCAAGTCGGGTCATACCCAATAACAAGCTTACTGACACCTTATAAGTATTTAATCTTAACGATTGGTTCGTTAAATAAATACGCGACACTTGGATTTTAAAAAATGGGTTTTCTAAAATATAACCACTCGAGATAAATTATTTGGATAATTTATATTTAATTATTTATAGGTTTAAATAATTATGTTGTGTTATATTTTATAAATTGGTTTATAAAATGCAAGTAACTTAACAATTGCAAGTTTTATATAACAAGTTTTATATAACAAGTTTTATATAAATACAAAGGTATTTTATACAAGTTTATAAAATTACAATCTTGTTATAAAATAATGGATGGGGACGGTTTTGATATGACCAAGGAGTCTCCCATACTTGCTTTTGGTTGCTTTTAAGAACACACATTTCTCAAGTGCATGCATGGGTTCTTTTACCAAGTTTTGACTCAAGATTCCAAGATAGAAGTTTATGTAACTCTCTCATTCATGAGGTAGAGCTGCTGGCTGATTCTTTTTTTGTTTTTTAGCACAGTTCTGGCCGAACTAATTGAGTGAGAAATGAGAGGGTTCAAGCTTGGTAATCTAGTTAATCAAGTGTCCAAAATCCTAACCAAACAAAGGTGGTGTTGGTGCAAAAGGGCTTGTAGGTATTACACACTTGAGGCTTCAAGTTAGAGGCTCTTATTTCATCTCATTCATCATCATTTTTTTCATCCAAAACAGCCCTCAACAAGCTTGAGGAGGAATATATTTCTTATCTTCTTCTTTTATTTGTAACCATATGTTTCAAGACTTGATATTTACATGGAATTTAACTTAATGGTTAAACAAATAAACATGAACTCTTTTTCATGCTTCCACTTTCTTTAAATCATAAAAATGGTTTTATGAACATGTAAATCTTAAGAACATGTTATTTATAATGTTGTTAAATTCCATCAGATAGGTGAGAGTTGTAGCTCGATTGAAAGCAGGAAAGAAAAAATATAGTTTGAGTGGTGGGTTTGGTTGAAACTATATGTGTCATGTATATATAATAAGAGATAGATATATTTGCAAAAGTAAAACAGTAACGTACAATAATCAAATGAATTCCCGAATTCATAAATGTGTGGTCTTTATGTGATTTCTAAAGTGGAAAGGTGAAATAGACAGTTTAATATATCTATATAATCTTAGAACGTGCTTAATCAATAGTAGGCTGTAAATATCTACCGACAGTTTTAGTAGGCATAGTATTTCGTGGTCCGTTCATAATTAGTGGCGGATAAAAGTGTTCATAAGAATCCCAAATTTTTACATAAATTATATTTATTTATTTTAGTCTTTATGGTGTAAAATTTGGTTATTAACTGTTAAAAAAAATCAAATCATCTGTCCGCGCTCGATTCCGGGTAAAATATAAAAAAATTCTAAAATTTAACAAATAGCTCATAAATACATTTTTAATAAGCCTGTAATTGATATAACTCATTTTCGAATCACCGTTTATTTTTAAAATCACATAAGTTCGTTTTTAACTTGTTTACTATCAATTGAATGACAAATGAGTGCTACTATCATTTACTAAATAAATTCAAAATCAAATATATATATTCAATATAGTTTATTTAAATATATATATAAATACATTTAAATTTAAATTATGATATCATATATTACTTTATTTTACATAATTAATTCAAATAACTAAATTTTGTAATATTACAAATTACCATTATATATTATATATTAAAAACATACATTTCTATTTACAAATAAACGTTCGTGAATCCTCAGGAACAGTCGAAGGTCAAATGCATTCATGAAATTAGTTCAAATTTTTTGAGACGCTACATAACGAACTTTGCTTATCATGTCAGAATTATGAAATCGTATCGTGAGTTTGGTTCAAAATTAGTCGAAATTTTTCGAGTCATGACAGTACGTACCCGTTAAAGAAATTTCATCCCGAAATTTGAGTGTGGTCGTCATGGCTAAAAATAAAAATGTTTTCATGACGAATATGAGTTGATAAATAAAGTTTTATCATTTTTGATTAATAAATAAAACGATTCGATTATTCAAAGCGTACAAATGAAGCTATCACAAATGAGTGAAATGAGATAATAAAGTTTCGTCTTAACTTTTGACGTAGTCATAGTTGACTTCCGAAATTCAAGGAATTTAAAGAAATCTTCTAATCAGAAAGAAAATGTAATAGCATGATTAATTAGCAAACTGATGGAATCACGGTAAGGATAGAACTATCAAGAAAATAATCTCTTGATATGTTTAGAGGTTAACTAGAATTAAAGAGTTATGTAACATGGCACATGATGAGGGTATGATCTGTGAATCATCATGTTCCATTAGAAATTCAGCATGACTTACTGTAATATAATCACGTTGGCCGGGCGTCATTATATTATACTAACTCATGCTTCAATTCCCAACACTTCTCCAAGAATCATTCATAATTTAAACTCAAATTTTATAGAAGGATAGAAACTAACACAGTTTCTTTTATGATGTAACACATATAGCACGAAAAGATAAATAATTTCGGACGAGAATATTTATGAAGATATCTTCAGAAATATCGAGGATATTTATAACGAAAGATACGAGGATATCTTAGAATTTAAAATATCTAGAATCAAAGGATGTTGCAGAACTTTTCCGCAAGGATTGAGAACAAGTAATGAACAAAGTATTCACTAAAGATTTCACAGATACTGAATCATATAGATTCTGTAAGTACAGATTTTGTGATTTATCCACAGTCTCCTTCATAGTCTGCTCAATCCATTTTTCAGTTCCAAAACTGAGCCTTTTCAACACACCATTCTTTATTATTAAGCTTCTGGTCATTAAGACCATTTATAGCTTTTGCTGCTTCATCGGCACTCTCATATCTAAATCATTGGTTATCAATCCGAGGTGTTTTCAAGAGTTTGAAGGGTTTGAATGAAGATTGTAATTGCAAAATACAATTGATGTTTAAGATGGAATCAAGTGAATCTTGAATGATACGAATATTTTTCTGGGTTTTATGAATAAAAGTGATGTTCTAGTACAATTTGAATTCGAAGTATGATTTTGAAAGATGTAGTAATCTAAGAGTGATTCCACTTGTTAAATCTTGACTTGGATTCTGATCTGTCAAAATCAGAATATGTTATTGAATTTGAATGAAAAAGGTTGTTCTTCGTGAACGAATATATATGTGAATGTAGGTAGGATAGTTTACTGACTGTTGAATCGAATTTGAAGAATGTAGAGTATAACATGTTAATGTGAAATCTAAATATTCCTCGGGTATTACCTACCCGTTAAAATATTTTTACCATTAACAGTTTGTACCCAAGAATCTTTGATATAGAATGATACATAAAACGAATATATTCGATGTAGAACGAATATGTAGAATGAAGATAAATGGTGTAGAACGTCATGTAGAACAAGATTGTACTTGAGGCATGTGTTGTTGGTGGTATTGGTGCTGTTGGTGCTGATGCTGGTGATGCTGTTGATTCAGTGATATTGATGAAGCTGGTAATTTTTGCACCATAATTTCCAAAGCCACTACTCGAGCGCGAAGCTCGTTGACTTCTTCTATTACACCGGGATGATTGGCTATTTGAACAAGTGGACAAATAAGGTTTAGAATTTGAGATAGTATATAATCGTGACGAGATATCCTGGAAATGAGGGTGAAAATGGTGTTTTGAATTGGTTCGCCGGTAAGTGCTTCAGGTTCTTTACCGAGAGGTGAATTTGGTTCTTGGAAAGGATCATCTTCTTCTTGTCTCCATTGATTAAGTCGACTACGAACCCATCCCCAATTCATCCAGAATTGATGATGGCTGATTAGTTGATCCATTCTGGTTACACTGCTTTCGGAGCTCGAGTGGAAATCCATATTGGAATAGCTGTCGGAATCCGAAGAATTTGAACTAGTTGCGAGTTCCATCTTGTTCGGTCGGATAGAGAATTTTCGATATGAAATGATTTTCGGATATCGGATGATACTCTAATTACATAGAATACCTATATATAGTACGGAAGATCCCGTAGATTAAGGAGGGAATTAAGGAAACGTGTCAGACAAGGTCTAATGTGATGGAATATGAATTCGTCTGTACACCATCTATGCAATAATTGCAATAAGATGTGTCGAGACTGAAAATGATAAGCAGATATTTTTCGACAAGGAATGATATGCAAAACTTTTGACATGCAGACAAAGTCCAAGTCTAGACTCATTAATGTATCCTAACAACTACTAGGTCGAAGTCCAGACTCACTAATGCATCCTAACAACTCTCAGTTAGACACACTAATGTAGACCTGGTTCGCTAAGACCACCTCTCTGATACCACATGTAGTAACCCGTCCTAATCCACCTGGACGAAGTCTTCAACAGCTGGTCCCATTGCGAGGTACTGGCCTCTATATGCCATGAATGACTCCATATAATATCTTTAAAAATGAGCAAATGTATAGTGGAAGATTTCTTTCAGACCTGAGAATAAACATGTTTTAAAAGTATCAACCAAAAGGTTGGTGAGTTCATAGGTTTATCATAAACAATAAAATTAATCATTTTAAAAGACCACAAGATTTAAATACAGTACACCTATCTCGTGTACAAAACCATTTTTCATAATGCTTGGCAGAGTAGGTTCGTATCCTTTTCTCCCCCGTAGGTTGCCTCGCAAATTTTAATAACCGTACACATATCTCGTGCACAAAAATAACATACACATAACCTGTGTATAAAATCATTCTCTCGATACATAACATTCACTTTTCATTCATTGCTTGGATTGGTAATCGACCTTAACATATAATGCGCATCAATAATATCTCCAAAACAGAACATCTCGTCTGTATAATATATAAACTTCAAAGTACTAAACACCACGCCCACTAGCTCTTCCATCTAGTGAACATTCTGGGTGGGGGTGTTAAATCCGGTAGCTACCTTTAGAATTCGCGTGAATTAGGGCCATACCCGATTCTAATTCTTAGGTTACCAAGCAATAATAATCAGGGGAAAAATATTCACAACAATTAGTGGCAATTATCACGTCCAACTAATTCAATAATAATCCACAGAACTTCTGTCTGCATAATAATTCATTCGAGGAATGTTTTGCTTGTGTCTATCTCGTCAAACATTTATAAAAATATTTCATGTATTAGCAGTTCATAATATATTTCAAAAGCATTTAATAAAGCAGTTGTAAAAACAGCGCATGTATTCTCAGTCCCAAAAATATAAAGAGAAAAAAGGAGCAAATGAACTCACAATGCGATATTTTGTAGTAAAAATATGCATACGACGGAACTGAACAACGCAGGGTTGGCCTCGGATTCACGAACCTATATCAATTATATATATTAACACATTATAATAATAATCAACTAAGTTTATGTATATTCTATATATATATATATATATATATATATATATATATATATATATATATATATATATATATATATATATATATATATATATATATATCTCCTTATATTAATCCTTATAATTCATTATAATACTTATACGATATATATATTCTGCTAATTGTTATATTAATATAAGTGATATTATATTAGTTAATATATTAAAATCTAATATTAGTGTACTTATGATATATGTAATAAATATATATTTTCATATAAATATCTTTTGTTTGTAAAAATAATAATTATAATAATAAAAATAAGGATAATAATAATACTCTATTTGAATCTTAATTATAATTTTATCATTTTCATATTAACATTTATTCATTTTTATGATTCTTATCTTTATAATTGTCACTTTAACAATATCATTAAAACTTTTATTTTCATAATAATAATAATTCTAATAATAATGATAATGATAACACTAATAGTAATATAAGTAATATTTATAATAATACTTATGATAATAATAATAATAATAATAATAATAATAATAATAATAATAATAATAATAATAATAATAATAATAATAATAATAATAATAATAATAATAATAATAATAATAATAATAATAATAATAATGATAATATTAATAGTAATAATAATAATAATAATGATAATGATAATAATAGTAATAAGAATAAGTTTACAACCTTTGAAGAGTGAGTTCTAAAAAAATAATGCCCCAGCCTAGGCTCAAACTCGAGACCTCTCGTTAACCCGATAAAACCCCAACCATTCATTCGTCTCATGTTTTCCTGATTTACTACCCAACTTAAATATATTTAACTAGTAATTCTGTGTCTCCTTCTTCTCCATCTTCTAAACGGGATCGACCAGGGGCAACAACCATCATCACCTATCTATCTTTATTAACATCATCAACGAGTATCACGTTTATCATAACTCATAAATTCGTATCTTGGTCATCATTAAATAATAATTCGTCATCATAATCACTATGTTATATCACCATCATTATTTATTTTATCATCATAGTCATCACCTAATTATATCGTATAACATTATTATCATGCTCGTATCATTGTTCTTCTGTAGCAGGAAAAATTTAATAGCGTAATTGTAACCATTGGGCTTTTGTTGGAGGCCCAACAAAAAAAAAAGACTTGGATCATGACCCATATAGTTAGTATAATAGAAGCCCGTAGCTGTAAGATAGTAGCTGGGCAGTAGAAAAAGAAATACGTATCAGCAGCATAGTAGCTGGGTAGTAGAAATAGAAATACGTAGAAGTAACTTCAAGAAAAAGAAAGTTGCAGCGAAATAGTTTGGCCCAACTGAAAACATCAGCCCACTACACTTAATCGGCCCAACACTCCACTAATTTACTCGGCCAAACAAGAAGTTAATTGATTATCTTGTTTTGTCGGTAAAAAAAATAATAAAAGTAAAAGAAACGTATCATAATGGCGAACTACTTTTAAGTTGCAAAGTGGACAATGACATGCACAGGGGTTTGTTTTTAACAATCATCATTCATTGTCAGTATCACTTTTCTTTATTTTTTTCACCATCATAAATCCTTTGATGAACTAAACTAGAAGGAAACACAACAGAGAGGCTGTTCAGTGATCGAACCTTACGGGTAGCAGCAGCAAGAATATGATTGCAGCTATAAAGGTGGGTTAGTAGGTGATGGTGTTGCTCACATTGGGAGGTTGTGATGATGACGGGTTGATCTACAATCGAAGGTGCTCGTATGGTGGTTCATGTTTATGGTTCAAGAAGAGAGAGAGTAAGAGAGAGATGAAAAGGTGGTTTGTGGTGATAAGGTGGTGAAGTGGTGATCGATTTTGGTGGGTGGTTTTGGTGGCGTAAAACAGCAACAATAACTGCTGTAGCAGGGGCGATGGTTTTAATCATGGGTTTGTGGGTTTTAACCGAAACAGTAACATATGTAGCAGATACAATTAAGGTAGGAGTAGAAGAGCTCGAGTGATGGTTCTTGGTGGTGAAGATCCGTTGAAGAGGGTGGTCGAGGGTTTGAAGAAACACCCGAAATAAAACAAGGATGGTGATTATAGGATGGTGGCGGTTGCTGTGGATTAGCCGATGATTATGGCTTCGGTTATGGTGGTGTTTGAACTTGATACAAAGATGGATACATGGTTTCGGTTGATGAAGCAATTTGTGAGGTAGTGGTAGTTTAAATGGTGGAAAAATGTGAGAGTTGTAGCTCGATTGAAAGCAGGAAAGAAAAATATAGTTTGAGTGGTGGGTTTGGTTGACACTATATGTGTCATGTATATATAATAAGAGATAGATAGATTTGCAAAAGTAAAACAGTAACGTACAATAATCAAATGAATTCACGGATTCATAAATGTGTGGTCTTTATGTGATTTCTAAAGTGGAAAGGTGAAATAGACAGTTTAATATATCTATATAATCTTAGAACGTGCTTAATCAATAGTAGGCTGTAAATATCTACTGACAGTTTTAGTAGGCATAGTATTTCGTGGTCCGTTCATAATTAGTGACGGATAAAAGTGTTCATAAGAATCCCAAAATTTTACATAAATTATATTTATTTATTTTAGTCTTTATGGTGTAAAATTTGGTTATTAACTGTTAAAAAAAATTAAATCATCTGCCCGCGCTCGATTCCGGGTAAAATATAAAAAAATTCTAAAATTTAACAAATAGCTCATAAATACATTTTTAATAAGCCTGTAATAGATATAACTCATTTTCGAATCACCGTTTATTTTTAAAATCACATAACTTCATTTTTAACTTGTTTACTATTAATTGAATGACAAATGAGTGCTACTATCGTTTACTAATTAAATTCAAAATCAAATATATATATTCAATATAGTTTATTTAAATATATATAAATACATTTAAATTATGATATCATATATTACTTTATTTTACATTATTAATTCAAATAACTAAATTTTGTAATATTACATATGACCATTATATATTATATATTAAATACATACATTTCTATTTACAAATAAACGTTCGTGAATCCTCGAGAACAGTCGAAGGTCAAATGCATTCATGAAATTAGTTTAAAGTTTTTGAGACGCTACATAACGAACTTTGCTTATCATGTCAGAATTATGAAATCGTATCGTGAGTTTGGTTCAAAATTAGTCAAAAAAATTTCGGGTCATGACAAATTGAACTTAGAAAAGATGAATGAAACTAGGTTTTTAAGTCGATAGGCATCCATACGGATTTATTTACAACTGTACGGAGACAACCTTTAACCTTATGGATCCATGCAACAGTGTGCTTATGAGACTAACCATAACCGTACAGATACGGCTTGTATCCGCACTGGAAGAAAATGTGATCAGGTACGGATAGAATCTCTATTCATACGGATAGAATTTCTATTTGTATGGATACCAAACAGGTATAAATACCCCTGTTATCCGTATCACTGTTACACTTTTGAGATATGACAAATACATACGTATTAAATAGCTCGAAGCTATTAGAACTTGTATTCGTTCAAGATTCTTGCACAACTTCTTCTTTTGATAATTTTGAGGCATAACACGTAAGTTTTAACGCATTATTTGATGAGATTCCAATGATTTTTCAGTTTGAAAACCTCAAACCCTTATTTCATTCGATTATCTATGAATCCGTATGTTTTAATATAAATTGTGTAAGTAACTAGAGGGGGTGAATAGTTACTTAGTCGAATTTACAAAAATTTCTTTACGTTTTGTTGAACTTGAACTTGATATAGTATGATTTGAAATGATTGTTCTTAAGCACTACGTATAAAATATATGTATGCGTACATGCAATAAAAAAGATAAGGGAAGATAGAACAAACACAATGATATATAGTGGTTGAAGAAGATGTTAACTAATCTTCCTTAATCCACACCCAATTCTACGAATTAAGATTTTTGATCACTATGATACTCCAAACTCGGTGGAGTGTTCGGATACAACACTAGTACTTCGATAAGCCGCAACTTGTGAACCCTTACGTCCCTTTGAAGACTTCACAATCACCTAAAGCTCTTACCACAAGATCCTAATGTACTATCCTAGTGAAAACACAACTACCTTCTAGATCCCTTTAAGAAGATAGTTTACAAGTAAACTTACAACTTAAGCTTACAAGTACTCTTGCTAGAATCACTCAAAAATTTTACAATGAATTATGAGAATGATATCAGTAAGTATAAGAAAATATGAGTACAAGAGGTGAGTCATCAAATGCTTCAAGGCTTGGCTTTTATAGGAAAGAGAAATCTGCCTGGAAGCGTTACGCCTTACTGTACGGTCGACCGTGGTTCGACCGTATACCTCTGACATCTGATTCTTATGGCCATTTTTGTCCTTTGAAAATTGTCATATTCCCTTGTTGAATAGCTGCAACTAAAGGCCATTTATCTCTAAAATCATCCCCATTACCATTTTTGTTTTGGACATAAGTGTAGAAGTTTACATGTCCATAAAAGAAGAAAGTCTTCAAGCTTTGACGATTTGTCATTGATTACTTAATGGGGTAATTGCAGAATTTTGTCTCTTGACAAACCATTATTTTCCAAAAACTTCATCAACCTTTCTTAATTACTTGTCATTTTGCTAATGGAAGTATATTGTCCTTTGGAACATTGTTACATCTCAAATGAACTAGTTTGAGTCTAGTTAGAACATCATTGGAGACTTTAACAAATCACTAGTTCACAATAATATATACATGAAAATGATACATAAGATTCATGAGAGAGCATCTCTTTTTTTGGGACTTTTAATGACCATCATTAGTATGTATTTGAATGACATTTGGTAACAAGTGAAAGATAAAACACTTTTGTGTTTAACCTTAATTTGGCTTAAAATGTCATTAAGATGTCATTAGGTGTGATTAGTAAAAATTAACATCTTTTGGTTCAAAACTCTTTTGAGATCAAAGAGGGCAAAAATTATAAGTATGTTTAAAAAAGGTTTGTAAATTATAGATGCCTCAAAGTGGTCTAACTTAAAGTGGATGAATTTGGTAACAGAGAAAAATGCGGTCGAACTGCGATTAACCGTGGGGTTAGCCGTAGATTGACAGTTTTAGAAAAACTTAAGTTCGTTGGTACATGACACACACGGTCAGGTTCATGGTCGACCGTGGTGCAGCCGCATACCACTTTTACCAAGATGATTATTTATGCATTGGTCTTTTGCTAGAGATAGTGTAGGCTTATGAACTCATGTCGTCTTACATATGATTAAGCACTTATCTCTTTTGTGTCATCATCAAAACAAAGTGATTAACTTTTGAATATTATGATTGGAATCTTAACCAACATTCTCCCCCTTTTTGATGATGACAAACATATGGGTAAGTGTTTTAACTATCTAAGCCGACATAATTGTTAACATCACTTACCATACACTTTCTCCCCTTTTGTCGAAGCAAAAAGGTTAGTCCCTCATGGAACTAAGCGCGCCCTAGAGTAATGCTCCCCCTCAAATCGTACAAGCTTATCAATTGTACCTGTTTATCAATAGAATGGCTCCTCCTCGAACCAATATTAAACACAAAGAGTAACAAACACAATAAGCATAACAAGTACATCACAATAACTAGTACATAATAAGTTTTATCCTTAGGACAAGTGTTTTATCTACCCACCCTTAAAATTATTCTTAACCAACATTGATTGTTCAAGGATAAATGCCGTTAGTGCTAAACGCATCGAAGATAGTTGAGCCTTCATTGTTGGAAGATATAATGATGACCGGATGCGCTTTCCAATAAGTGAGAGGAATTGTGGACACGGGTTGAGGAATTTGAGAAGGATTGATGGCACCAACAAATCGGAAAAGTCAATTAAGATGGTTTGAGTATGGAAGTGGACGATTCCTAGTTCTCGAAGGTAACCCATTCTTTGAGTAGTGAGATAAGCGAGATATATGAGCTCATGAGTGAAAAGAGACCACATGATAACAACTTCGGTTCCTGAAATGTGAGTGGCGGTAGATTCCCTACAATAGACATTGTTGCGAATGACATTTAAAATGAGTTGAAGATCATGGCGTATTTCGTCTTCTTGAATTTGAAGTCGTTGGTTGAGGTTTTGTTGTACTCCAAGAGTGGTAATGAGATCTAAGATAGGTTGCAACGGAAATGTGGGGTTAAGTGATCTTAGATCGGTCGAAGGAGTATAGAAATAACGCCCATTGGAAGGAATAGCCATAACGGTTGCGAATTGTTCAAGAGACCAAGTGTAGGGTGTGTTGAAGAGTCGAATTGCAACTTGGTCGGGATTTGAAACATCAAGATGAGCATAAAATTCTCTATTCAATGTCAGATAAATGAGTTCATCAAACTCAAGGAATGAGAAGCAATTGTTTTGAGTGAAAAGTTGAGTTAGTTCGGGAAATTCGGTATGATAAACAATACGCTCTTCATGAAATATTCTAGTTTCCATGTGTTGCCTATTGTTCGTAATACGCTGATTTCTCCTGTTGGTCATTTCCTAGAAAAGTCACATTTTATTTTTGGTAAAATATTCAAGTTTATTATATAATTTTGAAAAACTATATGCTAAACATGTGTAGATTAGTCCATGTCTAGACTCATTTTGAAAAAAAAAATTGAAAGTAAATTGTGCCATTTCTTTTTTGAAAATTTAGACAAGTTTCATCATTTTGCTTTATGTTTGTCAAGTATAGATACTAGTCATGAGATTTATTACTATCATAATGATTTGTTCAAACATATGTGTGTGCATGAGTGGGTTTAAAAGCTTAAAACATATATGAGATTTTATGCAAGAAACCACTATTATGGTATATTTGATAAGTAATGCTTTTCATAACAATTTTTACTCATATATTAAGAAATCCATGCAAGAAAACAAGTGTTCCTATTAGTTTGAAAGGACTCTTACATAATTAAACAAGTATAGGCAAAATTAAAATAAGGTTTTTGATCCTTACCTTGAAGAAAATTGAAAGAGTTTGGACCACTTTTTGGAGAGTACTTGAAGATAGGACAAAAGAAAACCTAGAGATCCAGTGGTTGGTGTTTAAAGAAGAGATGTGGTTGGTGGAAAAGTTGTTTGGATATTAAAGAGAGTACATAAAAGATAAATAAAATCGTCAGACACCAGGCGGATTCCTACACGGTCGACCGTAGTTTGACCGTGCGTGATCTGCAGGAGATTTTACGGAGTATGTTCCATCATTCCCAACCCATTCCTAAGCAAGTTAAAGGTTTCCTTTTTAAGATACTTAGTGAATATGCCAGCTATGTTTTCAGTAAATTCTAACTTATCTATCACAATATTACCATTTTGGACGTGGTCACGAAGGAAGTGGTGCCTAATGTCTATGTGTTTACGCCTAGAGTGTAATATTTGATTTTTAGATAGGTCTATAGCACATTTGTTATCACAGCATATACGTATTTCGGATGAGATGATACAGTAATCAATGAAGGTTTGCTTCATCCATAACACTTGTGCGTATGCTCTTCCCATAGCTACATATTCGGCTTCGGTGGTAGACAATGCAATGGACGTTTGCTTCTTTGAGAACCATGATTTTAAGCAAAGACCCACGAACGCGCATACTCCACTTGTGCTCTTTCTATCAATCATTGACCCTCCGTGGCCATTTTTTTTATAACACAGCGGAAGTCTTAGTTAATAAAACACCACATTAATTACATTAGTACAAAAGCTTAAGTTTAACTTTCACAAACGGTGTTACTTTATTACAAACACGGTTACAAATGTCCACCTCAGAGTTGCTAGTCAAACATGTCTTCTACATCAAGTTTCGATCCCATCAACAGTACCTAAACTTGCAGGGGGAGGAATGTGGGGGATTAGCGCACCGCTAAGTGAATGGAATCTATCTACAAATTAAGCTTAAGCAATCCCTCATACAACAGTCAACTAACATACTTACAACCATCAAGCATACAAACAACTACAATATTAGGATCGGCGGCTTGTACGGGCACACGACTCCTAGCCGATCGAACTAGAGTCTACCGATAGTCCTTCCTACCAAGTCTCTGCATAACTATTCAAATGAAACACATGCGTTTTTCTATGCTATACTAACAGACTGTAGGACTTGGACTCAACCTCCCTTGGAATGGTTGACCTCACACGAACTTCAACCGCCCTAGGCATGGTTGAATGCCCCCAACCGCCCTAGGCATGGCTGGTGTCAAACACAATGCACATATACAATATATATAGATCACATAGCATGCAACTATCTATCTAGCATGACAATCACTACACTACACAAGGTAATCAGAGTAATCCACAGTAGCATGATTTGCTACTTAAACTCTATCCGAAGATAGACCCACTCAACAATTACCAACAACGACTCAGATTCTAACTACTGAGTTTTCTCTTTATCCTTTCCACCTGAGAATAAACATAAATAAGTCAGTAATCATGTCTTGATATAATCCCAGCAACAAGACAATAACATCAATATATAAACACTTGAACACTTAACCACCTGACCAGTCAACCGTAAGAGTGACACTCACCCGCACGTTTGAGGAACCTCAACCGTGTGGTTGACACCTCACTCGTACGTTTAGTCCTTAGCCAAATATCTAATTAGACAATAGTAGATCCGTACGGTTGACTACACGAGTAACATATGACTCGTACGAGTCACATCTCAACCATACAATCCAACTTTCAAATATACTAGTTCAAGTAGTCACTCACTTGTGCGGTTCACTATGCGGTTGACCGCCTCAACCGTACGAATGAAAGCTCACTCGTACGAGTGAAGGCTCACTTATGCGAGTGACAAGGAACATCAATAACAACATGTAATAACATTTTCCAACCTATATTCATCATATATTCAATCATTCATAAGCCTATATCAAGAATTCAACCCATAATAACATATTAACGCATGCACACTAGACACACTGGCTAATATCTCTATTTCTGACCCAAATACATTCTGATATAGCTTCTAAAAAGTTTACCATTGGAAAGGATTTTTCATTACAATTCCAATGATACTTGATTCATCAAAAACGGCGTTACGGTTTGAAAGTTATGACCAAAGCAACTTTCCACAAATCTGACCCTGTGCTCACACGTGTGACTGAGGCCTCACTCGTACGAGTGAGCCCTCACACGTGTTTTTGACCCTCAGAAGTGTGGTCACTCATACGAGTGACCTGTCACTCGTGGGGAGCTGAAGAACAGCTCCTGCACGCTGATTTTCACATTTTTGGCCCAAAAACTCAATTTTTGCAAGTTCTAACCTCAAAACCACTTGAAAAACATCATATAAACCTTATAACAACTATTTATAACATCAATTAAGCATAACAAACAAAAACATGAAGATTCAAGGTCAAAAATGCTTAAAACCCACTTTACACCCAAACCCAATTTCTTTAAGAATTAACACACGAATTCAAGTAAACAAACCTGGATTAATGATCACAAAGATGATATGAATCAATCCTTAAAGCCTTATAATCCAATTTCTAGCTTGGATTAATTTAGGGTTTGAGAGGAAATGAAGTTAGGTACGTACTTGTTTTGAGATAATTCTAGAAATGAGAAGATAGAAGCAGTTTACACTCTTAAGTGGGTGTTAAAACCCATACCCCACAACACACGGGTATTTATCAGTTATCTGATATCTTTCGTACCTCGTTAGGAGGCCCTAAAGGAGTCCAAATTAAATAAACGAACCATTTCTGTGACCCTTGTCACACACTGGTCTTAACCAACTAATCAAATAATAATAAATATATTATTAAAATAAAAGCATATTTAAACACAAATATAAACCTAAGGGCAATTAAGTAATCTTACTTCTAACCCCGGTTTCAGTCTGTTACAAATCCACCCCCCTTAAAGAGATTCCTTCCTCGGAATCTGGTCTTGGTCAAACAGATGAGGGTAACGGGTCTTCATCAACTCTTCTGTCTCCCATTTCAAGTTAGACCCTAAGCTGTGTTTCCATTCTACTAAAACCATCGGGATCTCTTTCTTTCTTAACTTAGTAACCTTTCTGTCGACCACTCGAATTGGTTCCTCCACCAACTTTTTACTCAAATCAACTTTCAAATCTACTAGCGGTACGATCTGTGTCTCGTCATCAACTTTACACTTACGTAAATAACACACATTAAAGGTATTATGAATATCAGCTAACTCTGGCGGAAGATCCAGTACCACTGTTTGATCATTCAGAATCTCACTAATTGGAAACGGTCCAATATACCTTGGCGCAAGCTTACCACGTTTACCAAATCTGATAACCCCTTTCCACGGTGAAATCTAAAGATACACACGATCACCCACATTAAAAGTTATCGGACGTCTACGCAGATCGGCATACATCTTTTGTCGATCTCTGGCAGCTTTCAACTTTTTTTCGTGCAATTGCAACTTTTTTGGCTGTTATTTGAACAATTTTGGGACCAGCAAACTGTTTCTCTCCAGCTTCTAATCAACAAGTTGGAGTTCTGCAACGATGACCGTACAACATTTCGTAAGGCGACATTCCTATGCTCGAATGATAAGAATTTTTATACGCGAATTCAACTAACGGCAAATGTGTATCCCACGAACCACCATATTCTAATACACATGATCTCAACATATCCTCTAGTGTCTGTATCGTTCGTTCACTCTGACCATCTGTCTGAGGATGATAAGCTGTACTCAAATTCGCACGTGTACCCAGATTCTGTTGTAGACTGTTCCAGAAGTTCGATACAAATCTAGAATCCCTGTCTGACACAATCGATAATGGCACACCATGACGACTAATTATCTCTTTCACATATAAATCAGCAATTTCACTTAATGAAGCTGTCTCACGAGTAGCAAGAAAATGAGCACTCTTAGTCAAACGATCAACTATTACCCAAATCATATCGTGTTTTCTCTGAGTTCTAGGTAATTTTGTCACAAAATCCATCGTGATATGCTCCCATTTCCACTCTGGAATCTGTAACTAACACAACGAACCATACGGTTTTAGGTGTTCTGCCTTCACTTGTGCACAAACATGGATATCTGTTTTCATAGTCGGCCACCAATACACTGATTTCAAATCATGATACATCTTATTACTGCCTGGATGTACTGTCAATCTGGATTTGTGAGCTTCAGTCATGATCATATCCCTCAAGTCTCCAAGCACCCAAATACGGTTATTTAAAGTCTTAAGTCCACAAGAATCATCAATTAGGTCAAATTTTTGTTTATTCATGATTTCAGATTTAATATGTTCATCCTCCAAAGCACAGGCTTGAACATTTCGTAATTGATCGATCAAATCTGAAGTTATACTCAAACGCAGAAATTTCACATTCTCATCAGACTTTTTACGACTTAGTGCATCTGCTACGACATTTGCTTTACCCGGATGGTACCTGATTTCACAATCGTAGTCTTTAATCAGCTCTTGCCACCGTCTCTGACGCATATTCAGCTCTTTCTGAGAGAAAATATATTGCAGACTCTTGTGATCTGTACATATTACACAATGTATCCCATACAAATAAAGTCTCCATAGCTTCAGGGCAAACACTACGGCAGCCATTTCTAAATCATGTACAGGATAATTTCTTTCATGAACTTTCAACTGTCTGGAGGCGTACGCGATCACTTTATCTCTCTGCATCAATACACAACCCAACCCGGCGAAAGACGTATCACAATAGACCACGAAGTCATCTAAACCTTCTGGTAATGCTAACACTGGAGCCTGACATAATAACTGTTTCAAAGTCTAAAAAGCCTTTTCTTGATCATCACCCCATCAAAAGGCTATGTCTTTGCGAGTCAACTTAGTCAACGGACCCGCTATTTTCGAGAAATCTTTTATGAACCTTCGGTAATAACCAGCTAATCCCAGAAAACTCTTAATTTCTGTCAGATTCCTTGGTGATTTCCAATTCATAACCGCATTAATCTTAGATAGATCAACTTTTATACCCTCGGCACAAATTACATGACCCAAAAACTGCACTTCTCTTAACCAGAATTCACATTTTCAAAATTTTGCAAATAACTGCTCATGTTTCAACACATTTAACACCTGTCTTAAATGTTCAACATGCTCGGCCTCTGTCTTTGAATACACTAATATGTCGTCTATAAACACAATCACGAATTTATCTAGAAACGGACGACACACCCTATTCATCAGATCCATGAAGACTGCTGGCACGTTGGTTAACCCAAATGGCATGACCAAGAACTCATAATGACCATACCTAGTTCTAAACGCTGTCTTCGGGATGTCAGATTCTGCAACTCTAACCTGATGATACCCATATCATAAATCTATCTTGGAGAAGTATGAAGCACCCTGTAACTGATCGAATAAATCATCTATTCTAGGCAGCGGGTACTTATTCTTTACTGTTCTTTTATTCAACTCCCAATAATCTATACACATACGCATGGTATCGTCTTTCTTTTTAACAAATAATACCGGTGCACCCCAAGGAGAAGAACTCGGTCTAATAAACCCACGATCCAATAGCTCTTGAATTTGTGACATCATCTCACGAATTTCTGACAGCGCTAACGATACGGGGCTTTGGCAACTGGAGTGGCTCCCGGCACCAATTCAATCTTATATTCTACTTCTCTTACCGGCGGTAACCCTGGTAACTCGTCTGGAAACACTTTCAGAAATTCTGATACTACCGTTATATCGGCCATCGCTTTCTGTTCTTTCTAACCATCTACTACATAAGCTAGGAACGACTCACACCCTTTTGATAAGGATTTCTTGGCTTTCATCATTGATATCAACGGAAAATTATACCCATCCCGTTCCCCTCGGGCTATAACACGGGTTCCATTAGCTAAACGAAAGTAAATCATTTTCTTATCGTACTTAATACTAGCTCTAAGTGGCCTCAGCCAATCCATTCCTAACACTACGTCAAAACTAGGAATGGGTAACACTAAACAAGTCATAGGAAATGACTTTCCTTCAATATCAATACTAACCCCAGTCACAAATGTTGTGATGGGTGTGATCTTTCTATCACCTACCTCTACTCTAATCGGTTCAGGCAACACAGTAGCAGGTAAATTCAACTTATCACAAAAGTCTAATGACATAAAAGACTTATTTGCACCACAATCAAACAATACACGAGCAGGTATTGAGTTGATTAAAAACATACCGGTGATTACATCATCAGTTTCTGTAGCCTTCTCAACTGACATCTAAAAAGCCATGGCCTCTGCTGTGGGAGGGTTCTTCCTCTTCTGCCAACTTGAGGCAGTAGACCCTCCAACTGATGCCGAAAACGCACCTAACCCTGACCCGGAACTCACACTCTTGGACAGACAACTTATAGCACGATGCCCTGGTTGATGACAACTCCAACACACATTTCCTGAAAACGAACACCTTTGGGACTCATGTCCTACTGCACCACATCTCAGACATCTTTTGGTAGCCTCTGAGCATTGATCACTATGTGTAGACTTACAAGTGTGGCACCAATTTCCTCTACCTGATCCAGAACCTGAACCACTCTGTCAACTCTTACTTTTCTGTCTAAACCCAAATTATTTCTTTGACTTACCACTGGATTGACCACCCGTTTGACCACTCGGAGTCATCACACTCCCTGTCATCATTCCTCTTGCCGCTTTCAAATCACTCTCCACCATTCTGGCTATAACAAAGACCAGGGACAAACTAGTCGCCATCCTTACTGACATTCTGTATTCTGGCAAGATCACATTAACAAAATGTTGAATTCTTGATGCTTCATCTGGTACCCACTGAGATACAAATCTCAACTTATCCATAAACTGACCAATCACTTCATTAATTGACATGTGAGGCGTCATTCTCATTTCTGAAAACTCAGTCTTCAATCGGTTAAGATCAAATGAAGAACAATATTGTTCACAAACTTTCCCTTGGAACTGTTCCCAAGTAATCTGATTAACATACTCCTTCGGGATACTGGACGTCAATGCATTCCACCAAACCATTGCTCTACCCTTTAACAATCTACAAGCATACATAACCCGCAACTCCGATTCACATTGATAGGCTTCCAAAGCCCTTTCAACCTCCATCAACCAATTCATGGTTTCTGTCGGGTCAGAACTTCCCGAATATTCTGGGGGTTTGCAATCTAAGAACTGTTTATAGGTACATTTCTTATGGGGCTGAACAAAGGGTTGTTGGAACATCTGTGTTTGGTACGGGTTCATTAACATTGGATTTTGAAAAGGGAAAGTATTTTGTGGTGGCATGTAGTACTGTTGAGGTGGTTAATTTTGCAATGTGTATTGGAATTGAGTCTGGTTCATGTTGGGTACGATTTGAGATTGTGCTATCAGAAATCTAGGTGGCGTATCATCATTTCTCACAGGATTTACCAACTCAAGCTCAATAATCTTATCCTGAGCTTCTTTCAGTTTACTTTCTAACTCATGAATATAACTCTGTTGATCATCATTGTCGATCTCAACACCCTCGTCTGGTGCTCTGTATGTTCCGGAGTTTATCGGGCCAGTAGCGTTTGCATCTTTGTTAGCCATACCTGTGCTACAAAACAACTCACACAAAACCTTAGTGGATAACGAGTTAGCTCAACACAACTAACGTGTAGTGACCCGAACTTTTCCATGTTTATATATATTAATTGAGATTGATATTTATATGATTAAATGTTTCCAACATGTTAAGCAATCAAACTTGTTAAGACTTGATTAATTGAAATATGTTTCATATAGACAATTGACCACCCAAGTTGACCGGTGATTCACGAACGTTAAAACTTGTAAAAACTATATGATGACATATATATGGATATATATATAGTTAACATGATACTATGATAAGTAAATATATCATTAAGTATATTAACAATGAACTACATATGTAAAAACAAGACTACTAACTTAATGATTTTTAAAAGAGACATATATGTAACGATTATCGTTGTAAAGACATTTAATGTATATATATCATATTAAGAGATATTCATACATGATAATATCATGATAATATAATAATTTAAAATCTCATTTGATATTATAATCATTGGGTTAACAACATTTAACAAGATCGTTAACCTAAAGGTTTCAAAACAACACTTACATGTAACGACTAACGATGACTTAACGACTCAGTTAAAATGTATATACATGTAGTGTTTTAATATGTATTTATACACTTTTGAAAGACTTCAATACACTTATCAAAATACTTCTACTTAACAAAAATGCTTACAATTACATCCTCGTTCAGTTTCATCAACAATTCTACTCGTATGCACCCGTATTCGTACTCGTACAATACACAGCTTTTAGATGTATGTACTATTGGTATATACACTCCAATGATCAGCTCTTAGCAGCCCATGTGAGTCACCTAACACATGTGGGAACCATCATTTGGCAACTAGCATGAAATATCTCTTTTCCAATAGGTTTATCCAAGGAACTTAAGGTAGTAATGATGTTCATAACATCATTCGATTCATACATATATAGCTATCTTATTCGAAGGTTTAAACTTGTAATCACTAGAACATAGTTTAGTTAATTCTAAACTTGTTCGCAAATAAAAGTTAATCCTTCTAACTTGACTTTTAAAATCAACTAAACACATGTTCTATATCTATATGATATGCTAACTTAATGATTTAAAACCTGAAAACACGAAAAACACCGTAAAACCGGATTTACGCCGTCGTAGTAACACCGCGGGCTGTTTTGGGTTAGTTAATTAAAAACTATGATAAAATTTGATTTAAAAGTTGTTATTCTGAGAAAATGATTTTTATTATGAACATGAAACTATATCTAAAAATTATGGTTAAACTCAAAGTGGAAATATGTTTTCTAAAATGGTCATCTAGACGTCGTTCTTTCGACTGAAATGACTACCTTTACAAAAACGACTTGTAACTTATTTTTCCGACTATAAACCTATACTTTTTCTGTTTAGGTTCATAAAATAGAGTTCAATATGAAACCATAGCAATTTGATTCACTCAAAACGGATTTAAAATGAAGAAGTTATGGGTAAAACAAGATTGGATAATTTTTCTCATTTTAGCTACGTGAAAATTGTTAACAAATCTATTCCAACCATAACTTAATCAACTTGTATTGTATATTATGTAATCTTGAGATACCATAGACACGTATACAATGTTTCGACCTATCATGTCGACACATCTATATATATTTCGGAACAACCATAGACACTCTATATGTGAATGTTGGAGTTAGCTATACAGGGTTGAGGTTGATTCCAAAATATATATAGTTTGAGTTGTGATCAATACTGAGATACGTATACACTAGGTCGTGGATTGATTCAAGATAATATTTATTGATTTATTTCTGTACATCTAACTGTAGACAACTAGTTGTAGGTTACTAACGAGGACAGCTGACTTAATAAACTTAAAACATCAAAATATATTAAAAGTGTTGTAAACATATTTTGAACATACTTTGATATATATGTATATATTGTTATAGGTTCGTGAATCAACCAGTGGCCAAGTCTTACTTCCCGACGAAGTAAAAATCTGTGAAAGTGAGTTTTATTTGCCCTTTTTACTCTTTACGTTTTTGGGCTGAGAATACATGCAAATGCTTTATTAACTGTTTTACAATATTTATATGCGTGAGTTTCATTTGCTCCCTTTTTAAATGCTTTTGCAATATATATATATATTTTTGGGACTGAGAATACATGCGCTGCTTTTATAACTGTTTTACGAAATAGACACAAGTAATCGAAACTACATTCTATGGTTGAATTATCGAAATCGAATATGCCCTTTTTATTAAGTCTGGTAATCTAAGAATTAGGGAACAGACACCCTAATTGACGCGAATCCTAAAGATAGATCTATTGGGCCTAACAAACCCCATCCAAAGTACCGGATGCTTTAGTACTTCGAAATTTATATCATATCCGAAGGGTGTCCCGGAATGATGGGGATATTCTTATATATGCATCTTGTTAATGTCGGTTACCAGGTGTTCACCATATGAATGATTTTTATCTCTATGTATGGGATGTGTATTGAAATATGAAATCTTGTGGTCTATTATTATGATTTGATATATATAGGTTAAACCTATAACTCACCAACATTTTTGTTGACGTTTTAAGCATGTTTATTCTCAGGTGATTATTAAGAGCTTCCGCTGTCGCATACTTAAATAAGGACGAGATTTGGAGTCTATGCTTGTATGATATTGTGTAAAAACTGTATTCAAGAAACTTATTTTGTTGTAACATATTTGTATTGTAAACCATTATGTAATGGTCGTGTGTAAACAGGATATTTTAGATTATCATTATTTGATAATCTACGTAAAGCTTTTTAAAACCTTTATCTATGAAATAAAGGTTATGGTTTGTTTTAAAAATGAATGCAGTCTTTGAAAAACGTCTCATATAGAGGTCAAAACCTCGCAACGAAATCAATTAATATGGAACGTTTTTAATCAATAAGAACGGGACATTTCAGTTGGTATCAGAGCGTTGGTCTTAGAGAACCAGAATTTTGCATTAGTGTGTCTTATCGAGTTTGTTAGGATGCATTAGTGAGTCTGGAATTCGACCGTGTTTACTTGAAAAATGATTGCTTAACAAATTTTGTTGGAAACTATATATTTTTAACATGTGAATATTATGTGATATATTAATCTCTTAACGCGTTTGATATTATGTGATAGATGTCTACCTCTAGAACAAGTCCCATTGACTCACCTAATAATAATGAAGAGTCAAATGTAAATTGGAATGATTCGTGGACTGATTCACAAGTTCCCGAAGAGGAACCGGAAGAAGAGTCGGAACCAGAAGAAGAATCGGAACCGGAAGAAGAATCGGAACCGGATGAAGAAATAGAACCGGTGGGGGAAATAATAAAACGGTTAAGTAAAAGAAAATCCTCAACCAACCGACCAAGGTTAATTATGGTCAATGGTGTTTCCGCCAAGGAAGCAAAATATTGGGAGGATTACCAATTCTCCGATGAATCGGATTCCGACGAGAATTCCGATGATGTTATAGAAATTACCCCAACTGAATTTAAAAAGGCAAAAGAAAATAATAAGGGAAAGGGCATAAAAATAGAGAAATCTAATTCCAACCCCGATGAACTTTATATGTATCGTCAACCCCCGAAGTCCTTAAGTTGTAACAATGACCCGGGAACCTCTAAACCACCAGGTTTTTCTAAACCAATGTGGAAAATAATGGCTCGTATTAGGGGAACATCATATATCCCTAGAAACTTGGCAAAACGAACCAAAACCGAAGAAGAAGAAACAAGCTAGTCGGAATAAGATAGTTGTATTCGTGTGGTGTAATACATGTAATATAGTGTGCTTATGCTTTATGATATATGTAAAAATTGCTTGTATTAATAAGTATTTTTTTTTTTTTTTTTGAATCTAACTCTTGTCTATTTTACAGTATAAAAACACAAAATGGATTGACAACCCAATATTTTAAGAGACCTACCCGGAGACATGATTGATGAAATCTTGTCTAGAGTCAGTCAGAATTCTTCGGCACAACTATTTAAGGCGAGATCAGTTTGTAAGACATTCGAAGAACGTTCCAAGAATGCCTTGGTTTATAAAAGGCTTTCGTTCGAAAGATGGGGGATATCACATTGGGAAATCCATAAGTTACGATGTGTTTACTTTGACGCATATATTGCGGGGAACCCAAATGCTATTTTACGCAATGGGTTAAGAAATTATTTTGACTCAATATATCCGAATATTGGACTTCGTGATTTAGAAAAAGCGGCTAACATGCAACATAAAGAAGCATGTTATGCTTACGGATTAGTAATGTTCGCTTCTCACCAAAGTGAGAACAAGAACATCGGGCTACAACTATTAAACAAAACGTTCCCACAAGTGACAGAGTCGGTAATTGGGGTAAGAAATGAGGTTTTTAGATTGTTACGGGACTGTTGGACATTACGTAACCCTCGTCCCTTTGACGATGTTACAACACGCTGTCTTATCAACGGCCATAACGGTTATGTTCCACAAGACCAAGGATGGGAAGTAGTCCTAGTAAAACCAGAATGCATGACTTATTTCTGGACGTATGAATTACGTGTCTTTATTGCCTTTGCTGAACGACTTGTGTACTAGCTAGAATTATCTTCACAACTATCTTGTATCAAAGTTATTTTGTGCTATATTTCATGCTTTATGTAAAATAAGCGGTATTGTAAGTTTGTAAAATATTGTATAAAAGTTTGAACGCGAAATATTATTATAATCAGTTTTTCATATAGAATTGTAGTAGTTGAATTGTATATTAGCTACTAAGTATGAACTTAACGGGTAGGTACTACCCGAATTTAAACTTATAAAATGCTAATATGAAGAAAAAAAAGCTTTTATAAATGAGTTCATATTATGCTATGAAATACTATTAACTACTCTTAATATTCTGTATGATTAACTTGTTCCATTTGACTATTTTGAAGGAAATGGCACCGACTACTCGACACACCGTGAATATGAATGAAGAGGAATTCCGTACTTTTCTAGCTTCAAACATAGCCGCAGTACAGGCTGCGCTACATACCAACAATAACCTTGGATCTAGCAGTACAGGAAATCGTGTAGGATGCACCTACAAAGAATTCACTGCCTGCAAACCATTAGAATTTGATGGAACCGAAGGACCGATCGGATTGAAACGGTGGACCGAGAAGGTCGAATCGGTGTTTGCCATAAGTAAGTGTACTAAAGAGGACAAAGTGAAGTACGCTACGCATACCTTCACAGGTTCTGCGTTAACATGGTGGAATACCTATCTAGAGCAAGTGGGACAAGACGATGCGTACGCACTACCGTGGTCAGCATTCAAGCACTTGATGAACGAGAAGTACCGTCCCAGAACCGAGGTCAATAAGCTCAAGACAGAACTTAGAGGGTTACGAACCCAAGGATTTGATATTACCACGTACGAAAGACGATTCACAGAATTGTGCCTATTGTGTCCGGGAGCATTCGAAGATGAGGAAGAGAAGATCGACGCGTTTGTGAAAGGATTACCGGAAAGAATCCAAGAAGATATAAGTTCACACGAGCCCGCCTCCATACAACAGGCATGTAGAATGGCTCACAAACTAGTGAACCAGATTGAAGAAAGAATTAAAGAACAGTCTGCTGAAGAGGCCAATGTGAAGCAAGTCAAAAGAAAGTGGGAGAAAAACGGTGATAAGAATCACCAATACAACAACAACAGCAATTACAACAATAATCGCAACAATTATCCCAACAATCGCAACATCAATCGCAACTACAACAAACGGCCCAACAACAACAACAACAACAACAACAATAGCAACTACAACAATCATCCCAACAACAATAATAACCGCAACAACAACAACAATCAGAAGCAGCTATGCCAAAGGTGTGAAAAGTATCACTCGGGGTTCTGCACCAAATTTTGCAACAAGTGTAAAAGAAATGGTCATAGCGCGGCGAAGTGTGAGGTCTACGGACCAGGGGTTAATAGAACGAAAGGAACAAATGGTGTCGGAACGAGTAATGGCGGAGCAAGTTGTGTCGGAGCAAGTTATGCCAATGTAGTTTGTTATAAATGTGGAAAACCGGGCCACATTATTAGAAATTGCCCGAACCAGGAGAACACAAATGGACAAGGCCGCGGAAGAGTTTTCAATATTAATGCGGCAGAGGCACAGGAAGACCCGGAGCTTGTTACGGGTACGTTTCTTATTGACAATAAATCTGCTTACGTTTTATTTGATTCGGGTGCGGATAGAAGCTATATGAGTAGAGATTTTTGTGCTAAATTAAGTTGTCCATTGACGCCTTTGGATAGTAAATTTTTACTCGAATTAGCAAATGGTAAATTAATTTCAGCAGATAATATATGTCGGAATCGAGAAATTAAACTGGTTAGCGAAACATTTAAGATTGATTTGATACCAGTAGAGTTATGGAGTTTTGATGTGATAATCGGTATGGACTGGTTGAAAGAAGTGAAAGCAGAGATCGTTTGTTACAAAAATGCAATTCGCATTATACGAGAAAAAGGAAAACCCTTAATGGTGTACGGAGAAAAGGGCAACACGAAGCTACATCTTATTAGTAATTTGAAGGCACAAAAACTAATAAGAAAAGGTTGCTATGCTGTTCTAGCACACGTCGAGAAAGTACAAACTGAAGAAAAGAGCATCAATGATGTTCCCGTCGCAAAAGAATTTCCCGATGTATTTCCGAAAGAATTACCGGGATTACCCCCACATCGTTCCGTTGAATTTCAAATAGATCTTGTACCAGGAGCTGCACCAATAGCTCGTGCTCCTTACAGACTCGCACCCAGCGAGATGAAAGAACTGCAAAGCCAATTACAAGAACTTTTAGAGCGTGGTTTCATTCGACCAAGCACATCACCGTGGGGAGCTCCTGTTTTGTTTGTCAAGAAGAAAGATGGTACATTCAGGTTGTGTATCGACTACCGAGAGTTGAACAAACTTACCATCAAGAACCGCTACCCACTACCGAGAATCGATGACTTATTTGATCAACTACAAGGCTCGTCTGTTTATTCAAAGATTAACTTTCGTTCCGGGTATCATCAAATGCGGGTGAAAGAAGATGATATTACAAAGACTGCTTTCAGAACATGTTATGGTCATTACGAGTTTATGGTCATGCCGTTTGGTTTAACTAATGCACCAGCTGTGTTCATGGACCTTATGAACCGAGTGTGTGGACCATACCTTGACAAGTTTGTCATTGTTTTCATTGATGACATACTTATTTACTCAAAGAATGACCAAGAACACGGTGAACATTTGAGAAAGGTGATAGAAGTATTGAGGAAGGAAGAATTGTACGCTAAGTTTTCAAAGTGTGCATTTTGGTTGGAAGAAGTTCAATTCCTCGGTCACATAGTGAACAAAGAAGGTATTAAGGTGGATCCGGCAAAGATAGAAACTGTTGAAAAGTGGGAAACCCCGAAAACTCCGAAACACATACGCCAGTTTTTAGGACTAGCTGGTTACTACAGAAGGTTCATCCAAGACTTTTCCAGAATAGCAAAACCCTTGACTGCATTAACGCATAAAGGGAAGAAATTTGAATGGAATGATGAACAAGAGACAGCGTTTTAGTTATTGAAGAAAAAGCTAACTACGGTACCTATATTGTCATTGCCTGAAGGGAATGATGATTTTGTGATTTATTGTGACGCATCAAAGCAAGGTCTCGGTTGTGTATTAATGCAACGAATGAAGGTGATTGCTTATGCGTCTAGACAATTGAAGATTCACGAACAAAATTATACGACGCATGATTTGGAATTAGGCGCGGTTGTTTTTGCATTAATGACTTGGAGGCACTACTTATATGGGGTCAAAAGTATTATATATACCGACCACAAAAGTCTTCAACACATATTTAATCAGAAACAACTGAATATGAGGCAGCGTAGGTGGATTGAATTATTGAATGATTACGACTTTGAGATTCGTTACCACCCGGGGAAGGCAAATGTGGTAGCCGATGCCTTGAGCAGGAAGGACAGAGAACCCATGCGAGTAAAATCTATGAATATAATGATTCATAATAACCTTACTACTCAAATAAAGGAGGCGCAACAAGGAGTTTTAAAAGAAGGAAATTTAAAGGATGAAATACCCAAAGGATCGGAGCAGCATCTTAATATTCGGGAAGACGGAACCCGGTATAGGGCTGAAAGGATTTGGGTACCAAAATTTGGAGATATGAGAGAAATGGTACTTAAAGAAACTCATAAAACCAGATACTCAATACATCCTGGAACGGGGAAGATGTACAAGGATCTCAAGAAACATTTTTGGTGGCCGGGTATGAAAGCCGATGTTGCTAAATACGTAGGAGAATGTTTGACGTGTTCTAAGGTCAAAGCTGAGCATCAGAAACCATCAGGTCTACTTCAACAACCCGAAATCCTAGAATGGAAATGGGAAAACATTACCATGGATTTCATCACTAAATTGCCAAGGACTGCAAGTGATTTTGATACTATTTGGGTAATAGTTGATCGTCTCACCAAATCAGCACACTTCCTGCCAATAAGAGAAGATGACAAGATGGAGAAGTTATCACGACTGTATTTGAAGGAAGTCGTCTCCAGACATGGAATACCAATCTCTATTATCTCTGATAGGGATGGCAGATTTATTTCAAGATTCTAGCAGACATTACAGCAAGCATTAGGAACTCGTCTAGACATGAGTACTGCCTATCATCCACAAACTGATGGGCAGAGCGAAAGGACGATGCAAACGCTTAAATACATGCTACGAGCATGTGTTATTGATTTCGGAAACAGTTGGGATCGACATCTACCGTTAGCAGAATTTTCCTACAACAACAGCTACCATTAAAGCATTGAGATGGCGCCGTTTGAAGCACTTTATGGTAGAAAGTGCAGGTCTCCGATTTGTTGGAGTGAAGTGGGGGATAGACAGATTACGGGTCCGGAGATTATACAAGAAACTACCGAGAAGATCATCCAAATTCAACAACGGTTGAAAACCGCCCAAAGTCGACAAAAGAGCTACGCTGACATTAAAAGAAAAGATATAGAATTTGAAATTGGAGAGATGGTCATGCTTAAAGTTGCACCTTGGAAAGGCGTTGTTCTATTTGGTAAACGAGGGAAATTAAATCCAAGGTATATTGGACCATTCAAGATTATTGATCGTGTCGGACCAGTAGCTTACCGACTTGAGTTACCTCAACAACTCGCGGCTGTACATAACACTTTCCACGTCTCGAATTTGAAGAAATGTTTTGCTAAAGAAGATCTCACTATTCCATTAGATGAAATCCAAATCAACGAAAAACTTCAATTCATCGAAGAACCCGTCGAAATAATGGATCGTGAGGTTAAAAGACTTAAGCAAAACAAGATACCAATTGTTAAGGTTCGATGGAATGCTCGTAGAGGACCCGAGTTCACCTGGGAGCGTGAAGATCAGATGAATAAGAAATACCCGCATCTATTTCCAGAAGATTCGTCAACACCTTCAACAGCTTAAAATTTCGGGACGGAATTTATTTAACGGGTAGGTACTGTAGTGACCCGAACTTTTCCATGTTTATATATATTAATTGAGATTGATATTTATATGATTAAATGTTTCCAACATGTTAAGCAATCAAACTTGTTAAGACTTGATTAATTGAAATATGTTTCATATAGACAATTGACCACCCAAGTTGACCGGTGATTCACGAACGTTAAAACTTGTAAAAACTATATGATGACATATATATGGATATATATATAGTTAACATGATACTATGATAAGTAAATATATCATTAAGTATATTAACAATGAACTACATATGTAAAAACAAGACTACTAACTTAATGATTTTTAAAAGAGACATATATGTAACGATTATCGTTGTAAAGACATTTAATGTATATATATCATCTTAAGAGATATTCATACATGATAATATCATGATAATATAATAATTTAAAATCTCATTTGATATTATAAACATTGGGTTAACAACATTTAACAAGATCGTTAACCTAAAGGTTTCAAAACAACACTTACATGTAACGACTAACGATGACTTAACGACTCAGTTAAAATGTATATACATGTAGTGTTTTAATATGTATTTATATACTTTTGAAAGACTTCAATACACTTATCAAAATACTTCTACTTAACAAAAATGTTTACAATTACATCCTCGTTCAGTTTCATCAACAATTCTACTCGTATGCACCCGTATTCGTACTCGTACAATACACAGCTTTTAGATGTATGTACTATTGGTATATACACTCCAATGATCAGCTCTTAGCAGCCCATGTGAGTCACCTAACACATGTGGGAACCATCATTTGGCAACTAGCATGAAATATCTCATAAAATTACAAAAATATGAGTAATCATTCATGACTTATTTACATGAAAACAAAATTACATATCCTTTATATCTAATCCATACACCAACGACCAAAAACACCTACAAACACTTTCATTCTTCAATTTTCTTCATCTAATTGATCTCTCTCAAGTTCTATCTTCAAGTTCTAAGTGTTCTTCATAAATTCCAAAAGTTCTAGTTTCATAAAATCAAGAATACTTTCAAGTTTGCTAGTTCACTTCCAATCTTGTAAGGTGATCATCCAACCTCAAGAAATCTTTATTTCTTACAGTAGGTTATCATTCTAATACAAGGTAATAATCATATTCAAACTTTGGTTCAATTTCTATAACTATAACAATCTTATTTCAAGTGATGATCTTACTTGAACTTGTTTTCGTGTCATGATTCTGCTTCAAGAACTTCGAGCCATCCAAGGATCCATTGAAGCTAGATCCACTTTTCTATTTTCCAGTAGGTTTATCCAAGGAACTTAAGGTAGTAATGATGTTCATAACATCATTCGATTCATACATATAAAGCTATCTTATTCGAAGGTTTAAACTTGTAATCACTAGAACATAGTTTAGTTAATTCTAAACTTGTTCGCAAATAAAAGTTAATCCTTCTAACTTGAGTTTTAAAATCAACTAAACACATGTTCTATATCTATATGATATGCTAACTTAATGATTTAAAACCTGAAAACACGAAAAACACCGTAAAACCGGATTTACGCCGTCGTAGTAACACCGCGGGCTGTTTTGGGTTAGTTAATTAAAAACTATGATAAAATTTGATTTAAAAGTTGTTATTCTGAGAAAATGATTTTTATTATGAACATGAAACTATATCCAAAAATTATGGTTAAACTCAAAGTGGAAATATGTTTTCTAAAATGGTCATCTAGACGTCGTTCTTTCGACTGAAATGACTACCTTTACAAAAATGACTTGTAACTTATTTTTCTGACTATAAACCTATACTTTTTCTGTTTAGGTTCATAAAATAGAGTTCAATATGAAACCATAGCAATTTGATTCATTCAAAACGGATTTAAAATGAAGAAGTTATGGGTAAAACAAGATTGGATAATTTTTCTCATTTTAGCTACGTGAAAATTGTTAACAAATCTATTCCAACCATAACTTAATCAACTTGTATTGTATATTATGTAATCTTGAGATACCATAGACACGTATACAATGTTTCGACCTATCATGTCGACACATCTATATATATTTCGGAACAACCATAGACACTCTATATGTGAACGTTGGAGTTAGCTATACAGGGTCGAGGTTGATTCCAAAATATATATAGTTTGAGTTGTGATCAATACTGAGATACATATACACTGGGTCGTGGATTGATTCAAGATAATATTTATCGATTTATTTCTGTACATCTAACTATGGACAACTAGTTGTAGGTTACTAGCGAGGACAGCTGACTTAATAAACTTAAAACATCAAAATATATTAAAAGTGTTGTAAACATATTTTGAACATACTTTGATATATATGTATATATTGTTATAGGTTCGTGAATCAACCAGTGGCCAAGTCTTACTTCCCGACGAAGTAAAAATCTGTGAAAGTGAGTTTTATTTGCCCTTTTTACTCTTTACGTTTTTGGGCTGAGAATACATGCAAATGCTTTATTAACTGTTTTACAATATTTATATGCGTGAGTTTCATTTGCTCCCTTTTTAAATACTTTTGCAATATATATATATTTTTGGGACTGAGAATACATGCGCTGCTTTTATAACTGTTTTACGAAATAGACACAAGTAATCGAAACTACATTCTATTGTTGAATTATCGAAATCGAATATGACCTTTTTATTAAGTCTGGTAATCTAAGAATTAGGGAACAGACACCCTAATTGACGCGAATCCTAAAGATAGATCTATTGGGCCTAACAAACCCCATCCAAAGTACCAGATGCTTTAGTACTTCGAAATTTATATCATATCCGAAGGGTGTCCCGGAATGATGGGGATATTCTTATATATGCATCTTGTTAATGTCGGTTACCAGGTGTTCACCATATGAATGATTTTTATCTCTATGTATGGGATGTGTATTGAAATATGAAATCTTGTGGTCTATTATTATGATTTGATATATATAGGTTAAACCTATAACTCACCAACATTTTTGTTGACGTTTTAAGCATGTTTATTCTCAGGTGATTATTAAGAGCTTCCGCTGTCGCATACTTAAATAAGGACGAGATTTGGAGTCTATGCTTGTATGATATTGTGTAAAAACTGCATTCAAGAAACTTATTTTGTTGTAACATATTTGTATTGTAAACCATTATGTAATGGTCGTGTGTAAACATGATATTTTAGATTATCATTATTTGATAATCTACGTAAAGCTTTTTAAAACCTTTATCTATGAAATAAAGGTTATGGTTTGTTTTAAAAATGAATGCAGTCTTTGAAAAAAGTCTCATATAGAGGTCAAAACCTCGCAACGAAATCAATTAATATGGAACGTTTTTAATCAATAAGAACGGGACATTTCATAACGTACATGTATCCCTGCATTCACTTAACTCCACCCATGGACAAGTTTGTGACGACCCAAAAATTTGAGACCAAATTTAAACTTGATCTTTATGTGATTTCGACACGATAAACAAAGTCTATTAAACCGAGTCTCAAAATGTTGGAACTATTTTTCATGAATGCATTTGACCTTTGAACTATTTATATGGATTCAGAGAACCTTTGACCATTCTCGATGTTTTACGAACAATTGTTTGTAAATAAATACATAGATATAAATAAAGATACAAGTATACATAGATATTAATGTGGATTAGTAAAATACACTCCAAACAATTGAAATTAATAATGTAAAAGAAATAAAACACGGAATAAATAAGTGATATTAAAATATATTTATATATATATATATATATATACATGAATTCTGAACATAAATAATATAAATATAATTGTTTTTAAAATAAAACTTGATACATGTAACTTGTTAGATCTTAATTATTATTTGTATTACTATTATTAGATATTATTATTACTTCGATCAGTGAAAGTCATTATACTTACCATTAGTGATATCATAATTAATAATAAAATTATAATTTTAGTTATTTTTATAATTATTATTATTAAAAATGATTATTTAAAAATTACTGTTTTATTAATACATTCATCATTATTACTTTTATTAATGATAATATGAGTATTATTAAATATTTTACCATTAATAATATTAGTATTTCTATTATTATAATTATTAGTATTTCAATTATTATTAATTAGTATTATAATTAATAATTAGTTTTAAAATTTCTAATATATTTATTTATTTATTTATATTAATTATATAAATTATAAAAAAAGAAAATAAAATAAAATAAATAAATAAATAAAGAGCAGGTAAGGGATCCGATCCATATTACTTTCATACTATGATATTTTTGTTTTGTGTCTTTAAAAATGGATACAAGATCAAATTCCATGACAATGAAAATCAAACTCGGTACAAATCAAGATCTAGTTTTCTTATTTTTTTTTCCTTTATCTTCTTCTGCGATGGAACCTGTCGACACTGACCCTTTTGATACAACAAGCGACTCCCTCAAAAATTTGTTGAAAAGTTATTCGAATTCTTCACCCTTTAAATCACTTAAAACTTCTATTGATTGTTAATAGCTAATAAGGTAAGCAAAGTTATTTTTTTTTTCTTTCCAAACGAAACCTCTGTTCCAACTATAAAATTTCATAACTCCACTTCGAATCAAATTTCAAAATTTATAAATACTGTTGAGTTTTAAATCATTTATCCAAACTATCAAAAAAGTTTCAAGCCTCATATCCAAATATCGAGTCCAAATTTCTGAAGTCAAACTTGATATTTCAAAAGTCAAACAGAGTGTTTATCGAGAAATTTAGATTCGTTGTAATGTTTCAAGTTAAATTGATGAATTCAATAGTATCTATGAATGATTTAGGAACTATTTCATGTAGAAATCTTTGTCCAAAACAAGCTCAAAAGTGAAATCATATTTTTTTTCTTATTATTACCGTCGCACAGCAACTTCAGTTCCAAGATTTATTTTAATTTTTTTTCCTATAATATGAACATTAATTATTGATGATTCTAATTACTTTGAATAACCTAAAATTTATTTTGTAAATGAATCGTTGTTTGAATGGTATACTGGACGACTAGATTGTCTTAAGGAAGAAGTAGAAGATTAACAGAAAATAAATATTGGGTATATTCTTTTACAGTTCGTATTAAATCAGAAAAAGAGTGACAGCCTAATGGTTTAAGGGAGTGTTTAATGAGCGAGAGGTCTCGGGTTCGACCCTGGCAGGTGGTAATTTTTTTTAGACAGAATTTTTAAGGGTAACACTCTTATTTTTATTTTTATTATTATTTTTGTTATTGTTATTATTATTGTTATTGTTATTAATATATTTATTAGTTATAAGTATTATTAGGTTAGCATTAAAAATATGATCTATATTATTATCACTTTTGTTATTTAAGAACCATCATTAAGTATTATTAGTGTTATCGTTGGTAATATTAACATTGATATAGGTATTAATATGATTAGGAGTATCATTATTATTATTACTATAAAAATAACACAAACTAGTTTTATTATCATTTAAGATTAGTATTAGTATCACTTTTGTAAATGTTAGTATTATTATTAAATAAAAGTATCATTATTTTAAATCTATCATCTTATTAAAATTTGTATTATTACTAATAATATTACTAGTAGTATCATATTTACTAATATCATAAGTACTATTAAAATTTGCACTTTACATAAAAAATTTCATTTTTTTTTGTATTATTATTATTATTAAATCTAATAGTATTAACATCATTATCTTAGTATAATCAATAATTTATGAAACAAATGATATTTATATAAACATACACTTAATACACATAAATAAACTATATTAACACCTTATGTATCACAACATATAAAATGAATACATTTAATTAAATAATGAAATATATAAGTTATTAATATACAAACTATATCACTAATAATAATATATATATAATTGTTCAATTACAAGTATATGTTTAACGTATATATCAATAATATAGGTTCGTGAATCCGAGGCCAACCCTGCATTGTTCAATTTTGTAATATGTATATTTACTACAAAATACAGTATGGTGAGTTTCATTTGCTCCCTTTTTAATTGCTATTGCAATATATATTTTTGGGCTGAGAATACATGCGCTGCTTTTATAAATGTTTACGAAATAGACACAAGTACTTAAAATATATATTCTACATTGAGTTATACCACTGGCATACTTCCCTGTAACTTGGTAACTACTATTTACATGTGGTATTGTAAACGCGAATCCTGTTGATAGATCTATCGGGCCTGACAACCCTAACCGGACTGGACGACCAGTATTCAACGGTTGCACAGTACTTCGTTTCGGTGACTACACTTGGTACGGTGTAGTGAGATTTCATAATAAAGGGAATATGCGACGTTGATTAAATGTTAAGTATGGTTATCAAGTGCTCAACCACTTAGAATATTTTTATTAAAACGTTTATGTATATGAAATCTTGTGGTCTATTAGCATATTGAAATGATTGTTATGATAAACCTATGATCTCACCAACCTTTTGGTTGACACTTTTAAGCATGTTTATTCTCAGGTACGAATTAAGTCTTCCGCTGTGCATTTGCTCATTTTAAAGATATTACATGGATTCGTTCAAGACATATAGAGGTCTGTACCTCGCAATGGAACCAGTTGTTGAAGACTTCGTCCAGGTGGATTAGGACGGGTCATCACAGGTGGTATCAGAGCGGTGGTCTTAGCGAACCAGGTCTTGCATTAGTGTGTCTAACTGATAGATGTTTAGATGCATTAGTGGGTCTGGACTTCGACCGTGTCTGCATGTCAAAAGTTTGCTTATCATTTCGTGTCGAAAATCATCTACTTATCATCCTTAGGAAATTACCTGCTTATCATTCCTTATCTAAACACATCTTACTGCATTGATTGCATGAATAGTGTATAGACAAAATTCATATCCTAGCGTATCTGTTACTGTAGATTTGCCTGACATATGCCGAAAATTCCTCCGTAATCTACGAGATCTTTTGTTCTATATATATAGATATTCAATTTAATTAGAATACCATCCGATAGCCGAAAATCATTTTACACCGAAAAACCCTTTACTCAATCGTACGAAATGGAACTCGCCACTAGTTCAAGTTCTTCGGAATCCGACAGCTATTCTGATATGGGGTTTCACTCGAGCTCCGAAAGCAGTGTGACCGAAATGGATCAACCAATCAACCATCATCTATTCTGGATGAATCGGGAATAGGTTCGTAGCCGACTAAAGCAATGGAGACACGAAGAAGGCGATCCTTTCCACCAACCAAATTGCCCTCTTAGCGATGAACCTAAATCACTTACCCGCGAATCTATTCGAGACACCATTTTCTCTCTCATTTCTAGAGTATCTCATCTCAATTATATACTATCTCAAATTTTGAATCTCATTCATCCGCTCGTTCCGACCGACAATCATCCCGGAGTAATGGAAGAAGTCAACAAGCTTCACGCCCGAGTTGTAGCGTTGGAAAATATGGTGCAAAACTTACCAGCTTCAGCAACATCACTGGCACCAACAGTACCACCAACAACATAATCCACATCACACGTCTTGACATCACAATCTATACCTCGAACATCAACATCATACGCACCATAGATACCAAGGAGTACCAACAACATTTAACGATGAAGTATTGAACCATAACTTCATTGAAGAAATATTATGTGAAGAATATGTGGTTCCTAATAGTTTTAGCGATTACTTATTCTAGCTCAAACCGAAAAGCAAATGAGATTAATATCATATTAACTCATTAAATTTATGATTACATCTGAAGAAAATATATATGTTTATATGTTTTCATAAAGATTGTAATTAAAAATTCTTTCGTATAAACTGTTAATGATGAAAATATTTTAACGGGTAGGTAATACCCTAGGAATATTTAAGATTTCACATTAATAAGTTACACTGTACATTCTTCGAATCTGATTCAACAGTCATTTACTATCCCACTTACATTCACCAATATACGAATCCGTTCATCACAGAGTAACCAGTTTCATCCAATTTCATATTGGATTCTGACCTATACGAATCCAATAAGTGGCATAATGAAGAAAACATTGAACAAAATAAAATTTATTAGAAACAAATGAATTAACTAATTGAAATATTGTTAAGTATCCACGCTAACTGTTCCTAGCTAACTGTTCCTTGCTAACTGATTACATTTTATTTACCGCAATTTAATTATCGCAATTTACATTCTCGCAATTTTATTTATCGTCATTTAATTTCTGTTATTTATTTTACGCACTTTAAATATCGGGACACGTATACAAGGTTTTGACATATCATATCGACGCATCTATATATATTATTTGGAATAACCATAGACACTTTATATGTTGTAATGATCGAGTTCGCTATACAGGGTTGAGGTTGATTCTACAATAATATATATAGTTTGAGTTGTGATCGAGTCTGAGACATGTACACGGGTCACGATACGTATTAATTAATTCAAATATTATATATTAAACTATATATGAATTATTGGACTGTTAACTGTGGACTAATAACATTGGACAATTAAAATGAATTAAAATATTGATTATAACATATGAAACTAAACATCTCTTCAAGTTTGCCACTTGATTTCATCTTAAACCTCATTTGTATTTTGACGATTACAATCCGTGTTCAAACCTTTCATATTCTTGAAACCACCTCGATCGAGAGGATGAACCAGCCGCACTTCATCTATGGAAGAAAAGATTGATGCATATAGTTATGCACCTGAAAAACCCTCGAAAACTGAGTAAAGGTTTAACACGTAGTTGTGCTAATTCCTTTAGTGTTATTATTACCCAAAATAATTTGGTAATCCCTTTCAAAGTAGTAAATTTTGTCACAGCTCCAGCAAGTCAACTCCGACTTTTCATCCGAAACAACCTTATTATAACCTTGATATATATGCGTACTCATTTATTGTTACCAGAGAACCTTTTATATTCCACCATACTACCATCAGCGTTTAATCATCTAAAAACACAATTCTCCTGAAAACACCTCGATTTGATAACCAATGATCCAGATCCGTTAACTTTGAGAATGCTGACGAAGCAGCATGTAGTAAATGGTCTTAATGACCAAAGGTGATGATAAAAGAATGGAGTGTTGGGAACGCTCGATAGAAAATATTTGGTACTGAAAAACAGATTGAGTTAACCATAAAGGAAACCAAGGAGAAATACAAGTAACATACCCTATATTCAAAGAACCCAAATGATTATGGATCTAATGAAATCTTTAGAGAATATCTTGCTTCGGAGTCATGTTAAAATCTTGCGGAAAATTTTTCTTCATCAACCTTCGAACTTAGAAATTTCAAAATATCATCATAAATATCTTCGATATTTTTGAGGATATTTTCATAAATATTCTTGTCTGAAATTATCTACTTCTTCGTGTTTTCTGTATTCCATTATATTGGAAACTTCTGTAAAAAAAAAAAAATCTAAGTATAAATTATGAATGAATTGTGGAGAAGTGTTGAGGAATTGAAGCATAGGTTGGTATAATATAATGACGCTTGGCCAACGTGATTATATTACAGTAAGTCATGCTAAGTTCTATTGGAACATGATGATTCACAGATCATAACGTCATCATGTGCCATGTTACATAACTCTTTCATTCTACTTAACTTCTGAACATATCAAGAAAATGTATTCTTGATGGTTCTATCTTCCGTGACGTTGATAAATTTGAAAATCAAATCATGCTATTACGTTCCTTTCTGCGTAGAACATTATCATCATTCGAAACTCTATATCTACTAATTTTGGACCATTATTCGCTTGACTTAAAGTCGGAAGGAGAAAACAAAAGTATGAAACTCCAAAATATAAGGGAGCATATAAAGCCCGAAAACAACACATGAATTACAAACCGTGAATATTAATAAGAATAGCAATATAAAGACACGGGAGAATTAGGATAACTATAAACCCAAGGCAATAGTAAAAGTAAATAGATTCCTCCGGTGGTAGATGAAAAAGGAGAATGATTGATATGAAAGTCAGAATTTTATCCAGAATTAAAACTGGATTAAGCATATTGACAAAGGGTTTAGAAATATGAATTAAAGTATAGAAAATTAGAGTGGTGAAAAATAATGGGACGGAAGAGCTTAATTTATAATGGAAATACAAGACAGAGCAATCGAGAAAGATGATCGCATTTAATTATAGAGATCTTAATTTTCCTTATTCGCCGAAGAATCAAATCCTTTAGATTTTGAAGATTTTCTTTAAATCCCTTGAATTCCGGAATTCAATCAAGACAACGTCAAAAGTTAAGACGCATTTTATTTTCTAAATCCAACGTGACTACGTCCAAAGTTAAATCTTGATCTCAATCTTTTGAGACAGTTTCATTCGTACTCTTCGAGTAATCAAATTATTTCATCTATACTACTTTATGGTAATATAAATCTAATTATCAACTCGTATTCGTCATGAAAACATTTTTATTGTTAGCCATGACCATCTCACTCAAATTTCGGGACGAAATTTCTTTAACGGGTAGGTACTGTGACGACCCGGAAATTTGAGACCAAATTTAAACTTGATCTTTATATGATTTCGACACGATAAACAAAGTCTATTAAACCGAGTCTCAAAATGTTAGAACTATTTTTCATGAATGCATTTGACCTTTGAACTATTTATATGGATTCAGAGAACCTTTGACCATTCTCGATGATTCACGAACAATTGTTTGTAAATAAATACATAGATATAAATATAGATACAAGTATACATAGATATTAATGTGGATTAGTAAAATACACTCCAAACAATTGAAATTAATAATGTAAAAGAAATAAAACACGGAATAAATAAGTGATATTAAAATATATTTATATATATATACATGAATTCTGAACATAAATAATATAAATATAATTATTTTTAAAATAAAACTTGATACATGTAACTTGTTAGATCTTAATTATTATTTGTATTACAATTATTAGATATTATTATTACTTCGATCAGTGAAAGTCATTATACTTACCATTAGTGATATCATAATTAATAATAAAATTATAATTTTAGTCATTTTTATAATTATTATTATTAAAAATGATTATTTAAAAATTACTGTTTTATTAATACATTCATCAGTATTACTTTTATTAATGATAATATGAGTATTATTAAATATTTTACCATTAATAATATTAGTATTTCTATTATTATAATTATTAGTATTTCAATTATTATTAATTAGTATTATAATTAATAATTAGTATTAAAATTTCTAATATATTTATTTATTTATTTATATTAATTATAAAATTATAAAAAAAATAAAATAAAATAAATAAATAAATAAATAAAGAGCAGGTAAGGGATCCGATCCATGTTACTTTCATACTGTGATATTTTTGTTTTGTATCTTTAAAAATGGATACAAGATCAAATTCCATGACAATGAAAATCAAACTCAGTACAAATCAAGATCTAGTTTTCTTATTATTTTTTTTTTCATTTATCTTCTTCTGCGATGGAACCTGTCGACACTGACCCTTTTGATACAACAAGTGACTCCCTCAAAAATTTGTTGAAAAGTTATTCGAATTCTTCACCCTTTAAATCACTTAAAACTTCTATTGATTGTTAATAGCTAATAAGGTAAGCAAAGTTATTTTTTTTTCTTTCCAAACGAAACCTCTGTTCCAACTATAAAATTTCATAACTCCACTTCGAATCAAATTTCAAAATTTATAAATACAGTTGAGTTTTAAATCATTTATCCAAACTATCTAAAAAGTTTCAAGCCTCAAATCCAAATATCGAGTCCAAATTTCTGAAGTCAAACTTGATATTTCAAAAGTCAAACAGAGTGTTTATCGAGAAATTTGGATTCGTTGTAATGTTTCAAGTTAAATTGACGAATTCAATAGTATCTATGAATGATTTAGGAACTATTTCATGTAGAAATCTTTGTCCAAAACAAGCTCAAAAGTGAAATCATATTTTTTTTTTCTTATTATTACCGTCGCATATCAACTTCAGTTCCAAGATTTATTTTAATTTTTTTTCTATAATATAAACATTAATTATTGATGATTCTAATTAATTTGAATAACCTAAAATTTATTTTGTAAATGAATCGTTGTTTGAATGGTATACTGGACGACTAGATTGTCTTAAGGAAGAAGTAGAAGATTAACAGAAAATAAATATAGGGTATATACTTTTACAGTTCGTATTAAATCAGAAAAAGAGTGACAGCCTAATGGTTTAAGGGAGTGTTTAATGAGCGAGGTCTCGGGTTCGACCCTGGCAGGTGGCAATTTTTTTTAGACAGAATTTTTAAGGGTAACACTCTTATTTTTATTTTTATTATTATTTTTGTTATTGTTATTATTATTGTTATTGTTACTAATATATTTATTAGTTATAAGTATTATTAGGTTAGCATTAAAAATATGATCTATATTATTATCACTTTTGTTATTTAAGCACCATCATTAAGTATTATTAGTGTTATCGTTGGTAATATTAACATTGATATAGGTATTATTATGATTAGGAGTATCATTATTATTATTATTACTATAAAAATAACACAAACTAGTTTTATTATCATTTAAGATTAGTATTAGTATCACTTTTGTAAATGTTAGTACTATTATTAAATAAAAGTATCATTATTTTAAATCTATCATCTTATTAAAATTAGTATTATTACTAATAATATTACCAGTAGTATCATATTTACTAATATCATAAGTACTATTAAAGTTTGCACTTTACATAAAAAAATTTCATTTTTTTTTTGTATTATTATTATTATTAAATCTAATAGTATTAACATCATTATCTTAGTATAATCAATAATTTATGAAACAAATGATATTTATATAAACATACACTTAATACACATAAATAAACTATATTAACACCTTATGTATCACAACATATAAAATGAATACATTTAATTAAATAATGAAATATATAAGTTATTAATATACAAACTATATCACTAATAATAATATATATATAATTGTTCAATTACAAGTATGTTTAACGTATATATCAATAATATAGGTTCGTGAATCCGAGGCCAACCCTGTATTGTTCAGTTTTGTAATATGTATTTTTACTACAAAATACAGTATGGTGAGTTTGATTTGCTCCCTTTTTAATTGCTTTTGCAATATATATTTTTGGCCTGAGAATACATGCGCTGCTTTTATAAATGTTTACGAAATAGACACAAGTACTTAAAATATATATTCTACGTTGAGTTGTATCACTGGCATACTTCCCTGTAACTTGGTAACTACTATTTACATGCGGTATTGTAAACGCGAATCCTGTTAATAGATCTATCGGGCCTGACAACCCCAACCGGACTGGACGACCAGTATTCAACGGTTGCACAGTACTTCGTTTCGGTGACTACACTTGGTACGGTGTAGTGAGATTTCATAATAAAGGGAATATGCGACGTTGATTAAATGTTAAGTATGGTTATCAAGTGCTCAACCACTTAGAATATTTTTATTAAAACGTTTGTGTATATGAAATCTTGTGGTCTATTAGCATATTGAAATGATTGTTATGATAAACCTATGATCTCACCAACCTTTTGGTTGATACTTTTAAGCATGTTTATTCTCAGGTACGAATTAAGTCTTCCGCTGTGCATTTGCTCATTTTAAAGATATTACATGGAGTCGTTCAAGACATATAGAGGTCTGTACCTCGCAATGGAACTAGTTGTTGAAGACTTCGTCCAGGTGGATTAGGATGGGTCATCACAAAGTTTGACTCCGCTAAAGGTTTAAGAACAAGATACACGCATGTACTTGCTGTCAAACCTATGCTCTGATACCAACTTGTAACACCGGCCATTTTTTTATAACACAGTGGAAGTCTTAGTTAATAAAACACCACATTAATTACATTAGTACAAAAGCTTAAGTTTAAATTTCACAAACGGTGTTACTTTATTACAAACACGGTTACAAATGTCCACATCAGAGTTGCTAGTCAAACATGTCTTCTACATTAAGTTCCGATCCCATCAACAGTACCTAAACCTGCAGGGGGAGGAATGTGGGGGATTAGCGCACCGCTAAGTGAATGGAATCTATCTACAGATTAAGCTTAAGCAATCCCTCATACATCAGTCAACTAACATGCTTACAACCATCAAGCATACAAACAACGACAATATCAGGCTCGACGGCTTGTACGGGCACACGACTCCTAGCCGATCGAACTAGAGTCTACCGATAGTCCTTCCTACCAAGTATATGCATAACTATCCAAACGCAACACATGCGTTCTTCTATGCTATACTAACAGACTGTAGGACTTGGACTCAACCTCCCTTGGAATGGTTGACCTCACACAAACTTCAACCACCCTAGGCATGGTTGAAAGCCCCCAACCGCCCTAGGCATGGCTGGTGTCAAATACAGTGCACATATACAATATATATAGATCACATAGCATGCAACTATCTATCTAGCATGGCAATCACTACACTACACAAGGTAATCAGAGTAATCCACAGTAGCATGATTTGCTACTTAAACTCTATCCGAAGATAGACCCACTCACCAATTACCAGCAACGGCTTAGATTCTAACTACTGAGCTTTCTCTTTATCCTTTCCACCTGAGAATAAACATAACCAAGTCAGTAATCATGTCTTGATATAATCCCAGCAACAAGACAATAACATCAATATATAAACACTTGAACACTTAACCACCTGACCAGTCAACCGTACGAGTGACACTCACCCGCACGTTTGAGGAACCTCAACCGTGAGGTTGACACCTCACTCGTACGTTTAGTCCTTGGACAAATATCTAATTAGACAACAGTAGATCTGTATGGTTGACTACACGAGTGACATATGACTCGTACGAGTCACATCTCAACCGTACGATCCAACTTTCAAATATACTAGTTCAAGTAGTCACTCACTCGTGCGGTTCACCATGCGGTTGACCGCCTCAACCGTATGAGTGAAAGCTCTCTTATGCGAGTGACAAGGAACATCAATAACAATATGTAATAACATTTTCCAACCTATATTCATCATATATTCAATCATTCATAAGCCTATATCAAGAATTCAACCCATAATAACATTTTAACGCATGCATACTAGACACACACGCTAATATCTATATTTATGACTCAAATACATTCTGATATAGCTTCTAAAATGTTTACCATTGGAAAGGATTTTTCATTACGATTCCAACGATACTTGATTCATCAAAAACGGAGTTACGGGTTTGAAAGTTATGACCAAAGCAAGTTTCCACAAATCTGACCATGTGCTCACACGTGTGAATGAGGCCTCACTCGTATGAGTGAGGCCTCACTCGTATGAGTGAGCCCTCACACATGGTTTTGACCCTCAGAAGTGTGGTCACTCGTACGAGTGACCTGTCACTTGTGTGGGAGCTGAAGAACAGCTCTTGCACGCTGATTTTCGCATTTTTGGCCCAAAAACTCGATTTTTGCAAGTTCTAACCTCAAAACCACTTGAAAAACATCATATAAACCTTATAACAACTATTTCTAACATCAATTAAGCATAACAAATACAAAACATGAAGATTCAAGGTCAAAAATGCTTAAAACCCACTTTACACCCAAACCCAATTTCTTTAAGAATTAACACACGAATTCAAGTAAACAAACCTGGATTAATGATCACAAAGATGATATGAATCAATCCTTAAAGCCTTACAATCCAATTTTTAGCTTGGATTAATTTAGGGTTTGAGAGGAAATGAAGTTAGGTACGTACTTGTTTTAAGATAATTCTAGAAATAAGAAGATAGAAGCAGTTTACACTCTTAAGTGGGTATTAAAACCCATACCCCACAACACACGGGTATTTATCAGTTATCTAATATCTTTCATACCTCGTTAGGAGACCCTAACAGAGTCCAAATTAAACAAACGAACCATTTCTGTGACCCTTATCACAAACTGGTCTTAACCAACTAATCAAATAATAATAAATATATTGTTAAAATAAAAGCATATTTAAACACAAATATAAACTTAAGGCCAATTAAGTAATCTTACTTCTAACCCCCGGTTTCAGTCTGTTACACTCCGTGATCGGAATCCGCAAAGCACATAATATCAACCCAGGTGAACTTTGGATACCATAACCCAAGATGCATTGTTCCCTTTAAGTATCTAAAGATCCTTTTAATGGCCTCAACGTGTGATGTTTTTGGATCTCCTGAAACCTTGCACACAAGCACACACTAAACATGATATCGAGCCCACTTACTGTTAAATATAGAAGGGATCCAATCATTCCCCTATATTTGGTGCTATCCAGGGATGGCAATGGATCGGATATGGATTGGATGATGGCATATCCACATCCATATCCATTTAATTTCTTCTCTTCCATATCCATATCCATATCCATTTAATTTCAGTTCATCCATCCATATCCGATGGATTAAGTGGGTTAATGGATATCCGTTGGATATCAAATGAAATGTTAATATAACGATGAGTTTATCAATTTAATATATATTATAACAAATGTAAATATTTAATCTTTTATGTTTTTGATTCGTTATACATGTTTTGATTGTAATTTTTCCTCGATTGTGAATTTAATTAAGCAAAATACATTATAATATAAGTAAATATATGTTTAAACTAATCTAAATATGTAATTTTGAATATTGTTAGTAACAATTTAATAATTGTGACTATCACAACCCTTATTTTCGTTAATAATTTAAGAATTTGTAGGTTACATGTATATGTATATCGATATGTAGATGTATATGCATATATTTTAATACGTATATATGTATGTATAAATATATTTTGGGTGATAATGAATATATCCGTGGATGATAAACTGTCATCCATATCCGATCCACGAAATATTTAGATCATCCATATCCATATCCGTTAATCGTTTATTTACATCATCCATATCCATTATAAATGGATCGGATCGGGTGGATGTCCATATGGCACCATCTGGTTCAAAGAATTACATAAGTGCAACAACTTCATCAACTAAAGCAGGTGATGTACTTCCAGCAAGTACACCAACGGGAACAAATGATGAACTTCTAATTGAAGATGTACCGCCTACTCAGGAAACTTTAGAACGAATTCAAGAAGAAGAAGAACATATAAGTGAAGAAGTTATCGAAGAAATAATAACCGAGACATTAACACGTTTCAAAACGTTAACCACGGATACAAGTAAACCAAGTCAATGGCGCGCAAGGCGTGGGCCGCATGCCACAAAATTAAAGAAAGCATCAACAAGTAAAAAAAAAGCATGCATTTTCAAAGCAGAAGATGACGAAGTAACAACTGTCAAGGATATTAACGTAACTGGGTATTTTTAGTTGATGATTCATATCAAGGGGAAGATGGTGAGCTTTTTTAACAACAAAATGGAATATGAAGAAGAGAATGAAGATGAAGTTATTTCTGAAAAAATGGCAACCAAAATGTTAAATAGAATTTTAACAAACAATAAAACCACCAGCAATGACTGAATCAACTCAGTGTTTTGTTAATCACATAGAAAATTATCCACTCCCGAGGAATATCGTCATCAATTAGATTCTATGATGGAATGTCATATCTAGAAGATTTTTTAGCAATGATTGAGGGTGTAATGCATTTACAACATTGGGAAGACGAGGTATCTTGTCATATGTTTCCTATGGTCCTGCAAAAAAATGGCTAGAGAAATGTTTGCAAGCTTACCGGCATGAAGCATTACACATTTGGATTTAAGAGTGAAGTTTGTAAGGCAATACCAAAGCCTGCAAAGTTTCACATTGACACATTTGGACACCCATGAAATCAAAATGCATAGCAATGAGTCATTGAGAAATTTCATGAAACGATATACATTCGAATGTCAGAAAATACCGGATATTTTAGAATCTCAGTTGGTATCTCGTTTTACTTTTTGTTTAAATCAAAGGCGATTTGGAATTCTGGTTCATGCATTGCGTTATGATGTACCTAAAACGTTACATCAAGCTCTAGGGATAGCTCAGAAGCATTTACGAGTAAGAGAGATGGGACAACAGCGATATGATGGAGGTTCAAGGCAAGAAAATGTATGACGGAATTTTAACAGATGTCAGCAAAGAAACGGTAATCCTTATCAGGGGTGGAAAGGCAATAATCATTCAAATGAATGATTATCACAATAATCGCAGACCGCTGGAGAGGCATCCATTAATAATGGCATTAACAAAGAATCTAAGAGAAATCCTATTTACTGAGCCGATAAATAAAACTTTTAATCCCCCTGCACCAATGGAGGAGTATGAGGAGCGAAAAAGTGATCAATGGTGTGATTTTCATGAGACATATGGCCATGATACTGATACTTGCAAGTCTTTAATGAGAGAAATCACAACAAAAATCAAAGATGGAGAATTGAATCATCTATTACCAGGAAAGCAATACAGAAAGAATGATCCAAACAAAATATTTTCATGGCAAGGAAAAGTTGTGACGACACGAAAATTTCCGACCAAATTTAAACTTAATCTTATTATGATTTTGACATGATAAGCAAAGTCTGTAATGTTAAAGTCTCAAAAACTGTGAACTGTGTTTATGTATTCATTTGACCTTTGACTACTCCCGACGATTCAAGAACAATTAATTGTAAATAAATATGTGTGTATGTATATTTCGAAATATAATTTGAAGTATTATATGTTATTGTTATTAAAAATTAATAAAATAAAAATAGGATATTATAATGATTATTATTTAAAATATATCAATATATATATAAAGTATATTAAAAATAAATATTAAATGATTGTAATACTCGTTTGATGTTCCGATTGATATTAAGCAAGTTAAATTCAAACTTATGTAATTTTAAATTAAACGGTGATACGAACATGAGTAATATAAAATTTAGGCTTATTAAAGATGTATTTAGGAACTATTTGTTGTATCTTAAAACTTTTTATATTTTACTTGGGATTGGGAGTGAATAATTAATGTAATTTTTATTTAATAGTTAATGATCGAATTTTATACCATAATGACCAAAATAATTAAATATATTTAATTTAAAAATATGAGATTTTTTTGAAGACTTTTATCCACCCCTGATGATCAACGAAACACGAATTTCAGTCCGTGAATAAAGTAGTAGACGACGGCTAATTTAATCACACATTTTAATATTATATTATATTATAATTATTATATTATTTTATTAAATTATTGTACTGAGTCTATGGAATCTATTACTATTACTGCTACTGTGGCAAATTGAGTGATTGAATTATCTCCACTACCTAATTCTATCTATATTATATATACATATGTCTCTGCATATGATTTCAACACTCCATTTGTGGACTACTACTAAAGATTCGGTTCCTGCTTCTTTCTCTTGTTCGACATCATCAATTAAACCAAGAACCATCCACCACCCTTAAACCATCTATTTCTCTGTTACAATAATTACTTCATCATATTGTTTAACCATACCAAACTATCATCACCGTAGTACGCTAACCCAATCGGCTACCTTTTATCCCACGGAGATTCATGATCAAATCACCATAACTATCACCAAACCTCACGTAAACCACCACCATAACCATTGAAACCCACTTCATCATCCATCACTTTTATAATTTCCTTCTACTACTAAGTTCACACACATGTACGTACCATCGGAATCACCACTACCACCCATCAACAACCATAGCCATTCTCCACCTCTGGCATCACCCCACCGTGAACAACACCATCATCTCCACCGACTCAACACCATCTAGCAACAACCATCGGCTACCACATCAATCTAACACCCACTTGCTCGATACTATAGTTACCGTTACTATTTTTTCTTACTCGATGAGATCACCTTCAACCGAAAATCCACCCTACAACCACCATGGAAAAACCTTGAACAACCATCACCTTCCGGGAAACACCACCATTAAACCACCTCTATAATTCACTATTGCTACTATGTTTCATTTTTCTGTTACCTCTCAAAGCACCACCAAATGGGTCATCATCTGTTAGCCATTTCAATTCGAAAAACCAACACCAAAAAAAAAAAAAAAAACAAAACAAAACCACCATCGTCATTACTTATTGCTGCTCCTGCTGTAACTCCACTCAACTTTCTGGTTCGAAACTAATCACCAAAGCTGACACCAAATAACTGCTACTATTATTAACGGCTACATCTGTTTTATTATTCCTTGTTCAAACGCAAACCGCCATCATTAAACCATCACCGTACCCGTTACTGTTCGTTTTTTTATATAGTCCCAAACGAACAGCCTTTTACTCATTTTCTTTTTCTGTTCGCTGTAACAAACAATGATAAATGATACGGAGTACTATAAACGGCTTCTATATTGTTTCTGTTATGTGTTGGGCTGTTATGTTAAACGGAGTTAGAATGATGATAGGCCTCAACACTAAGTATTATGAGAGGTGAAAGAGAAGCCCATTTAATTTAGGGTTTTGGACTATGATAAGTGGGCTTATAATAAATCCTTTTGTGTTTTATAAAGTGATTAAATAATAAGTGATAAACGAATGGTTGATGATGATTTGCAGAAGAGGTTACGATTATAAGATGATTACAATTATGATTATAGATGTGGTAATACGGTTATGATATTATGTGGCGAAATTTATGATATTAGGATAGCGATGATCAGGTTGATATTAAATAAAGAAGAAGAGAAAACAGACACATAAAGGTTAAATAGATTTAATGTACGAATTACTACAGAAAGTAACTCGCAGATAATTGGTTTAGGGGTGTGTTGGGGTGAGCGAGAGGTCGAGGGTTCGAACCCAACTTGGTGCAATTCTTTTTAAGATGGCTTCTAAGGTAGTTTATATTTTAAAAATCTTTATTATTATTATTATTATTATTATTATTATTATTATTATTATTATTATTATTATTGTTGTTGTTGTTGTTGTTGTTGTTGTTGTTGTTGTTGTTGTTGTTGTTGTTGTTGTTGTTGTTGTTGTTGTTGTTGTTGTTGTTGTTGCTGCTATTATTATTTTAGAACACTTATTATTATTACTAATACTAATGCCATGTAATTTATTATTAACATTAATATAATATATATTATTATCATTATCATTATTACTACTAATATTATCAATTAAAAATTATTAGTATTATCATGACTAACATTATTATTATTAGTAGTATACTATCATTATAATCAAAAACAACTTTTATTACTGTTATTGATATTATGTTACCAAATAAACTTTTTGTATATAAAAAATATACTTTTAGTAATATTACATATAAGTATTTATTAATCATATCAACATTTTATATATAAATATTCATATATAACAAATTAAGTATTTTAATATAATACTAACCAAATATATATTAATATAACTATATAGATATTAAACATTTTGAATATATACACAAATTAAATATATAATATATAAATTAAGATATAATAAATAAATTTGTTCGATTACGATTATGTGTATTAATAAATATATAAATGATATAGGTTCGTGAATCCGAGGTCAACTCTGCATTGTTCAATGTCGTCATATGTATTTTTACTACAAAATACAGTATTGTGAGTTCATTTGATTCCCTTTTACTCTTTATATTTTTGAGACTGAGAATACATGTGCTACTTTTACAACTGCTTTATTAAATGCTTTTAAAATATATTTTGAACTGCGAATACATGAAATGCTTTTATAAATGTTTGACGAGATAGACACAAGCAAAACATTCCTTGAATGAATTATGTGGACGTGATAATTGCCACTATTGAATTATGTGGACGTGATAATTGCCACAATTGATATGAATATTTTTCCCCTGATTATTATTGCTTGGTAACCTAAGAATTAGGGAACATCACTAATTTTGAGAATTAGTGCATGCCTAATTGACGCAAATCCTAAAGGTAGCTACCGGATTTAACACCCCCACCCAGAATGTTCACTAGACGGAAAGGCCAGTGGGCGTGGTGTTTAGTACTTCGAAGTTTATATGATTATTATACAGACGAGATGTTCTATTTTGGGGATATTATTATGCGCATTATATGTTAAGGTCGGTTACCAAGTCAAGCTATGAAAACAATGAAAAGTGAATGTTATGTATCGAGAGAATGATTTTATACACATGTTATGTGTATGTTATTTTTGTGCACAAGATATGTGTACGGTTACTAAGATTTATGAAAGATAATTTCGTACACGAGAAAGGTGTAGTGTATTTAAAAGATATCGCATGTACATTACATGTGGGTATAGGATTCGGGCCCATTTGTACCATGCAGGATTTAAATCTTGTGGTATATCAAAATGATGAATTTTATTGTTTTATGATAAACCTATGAACTCACCAACCTTTTGGTTGACACTTGAAAGCATGTTTATTCTCAGGTATGAAATAAATCTTCCGCTGTGCATTTGCTCATATTAGAGATATTACTTGGAGTCATTCATGACATATTTCAAAAGACGTTGCATTCGAGTCGTCGAGTTCATCAAGATTATTATTAAGTCAATTATAGTTGGAGGTATTATGAAATAGTATGCTTGCCGTCAACTTTCGATGTAAAGAAAGTTTGTCTTTTAAAAACGAATGCAATGTTTGTAAAATGTATCATATAGAGGTCAATTACCTCGTGATGTAATCAACTATTGTGAATCGTTTATATTGTATTTGAACGGGGAATTTCAGTTGGTATTAGAGCGGTGGTCTTAGCGAACCAGGCCTTGCATTAGTATGTGTAACTGATAGTTGTTTAGATACATTAGTGAGTCTGGACTTCGACCGTGTCTGCATGTCAAAAGTTTTGCTTATCATTTAGTGTCGAAAAATTATTTGTTATCATCCTTAAAGTCTAGACACATCTTACTGCCTCTATTGCATAGACAGTGTATCGATAAATTCATATCTTAGCGTATCTTTTATTGTTACCTTTACCTGACAGCTTCCATAGATTCCTCCGTAACTTATGGGATTTTAGTATTATATATGCATATGTAAATTATGTATTGCAGGGTACTAATCTACATCCTATAATCTATTTCTTATCAAAAATACTTCATCTGATCATAAAAGATGAATCCCTCAACCAGTTCGAGTCCCTCAAATTTCGATAGCTATTCCGATAGTTATTCTGACAGCTATTCCGATATGGATTTCCACTCGAGCTCCGAAAGCAGTGTAACCTGAATGAATCAACCAATTAGCCATCATCTATTCTAGATGAATTGGAGATGGGTTCGTAGTCGACTTAATCAATGGAGACGCGAAGAAGGCGATCCTTTCCACCAACCAAATTACCCTCTTAACGATGAACCTGAAGCACTTACCGGCGAACCTGTTCGAGACATCATTTTCTCTCTCATTTCCAGAGTATCTCGTCACAATTATATTCTATCCACAATTCTAAACCTTATTCATCCACTCGTTCCGACCGACAATCATCCCGAAGTAATAAAAGAAGTCAGCAAACTTCGTGCTCGAGTAATAGTTTTGGAAAATATGGTGCAAACTTACCAGCTTCAGCAACATCACCGACATCAACATGACCACCAACAATAGCACCCATACCATCAACAACATACGCCTCAACATCTAATTATGTACCTCGAGTATAATCACCGTTCTACGTGTCGATCTACATCAATTACCTTCGTTCTTCATGGCGATTATGTAATCTCTAAAGTCTTAGAGATTATTTATTCTAGCTCAAACCGAAAATCAAATGAGATTAATATCATATTAACTCATTAAATCCATGATTACATCTGAGGAAAATATATATGTAAGTATATTTTCATAAAGATTGTAATTAAAAATTCTTTTGTACAAACTGTTAATGGTAAAAATATTTTAACGGGTAGGTAATACCCTAGAAATATTTAGATTTCACATTAATAAGTTACACTATACATTCTTCGAATATGATTCAACAGTCATTTACTATCCTACTTACAACCACCAATATATGTATCCGTTCACCGCAGAATAACCATTTTCATTCAATTTCATATTTGGATTTTGACTTATCAGAATCCAACAAGTGGCATAATGAAGAAAATACTGGACAAAATAAAATTTGATAGAAACAAACAAATTAACTACGAGAAAATTTTTGCTAAGAATCCATGCTAACTGTTCCTAGCTAATTGTTCCTAGCTAACTGATTACATTTTATTTATCGCAATTTAATTATCACAATTTATATTCTCGCAATTTTATTTATCGTCATTTAATTTCTGTTATTTATTTTACGCACTTTAAATATCGGGACACGTATACAAGGTTTTGACATATCATATCGACGCATATATATATATATTATTTGGAATAACCATAGACACTCTATATGCAGTAATGTTTGAGTTAGCTATACAGGGTTGAGATTGATTCTACAATAATATATATACTTTGAATTGTGATCGAGTCTGAGACATGTACACGGGTCACGATATGTATTAATTAATTCGAATATTATATATTAAACTATATATGAATGATTGGATTGTTAACTGTGGACTATCGACTGTGGACGAATAATATTGGACAATTAAAATGAATTAAAATACTGATTATAACATATGAAACTAAATAATTCTTCAAGTTTGCCACTTAATTTCATCTTAAACCTCATATTTATCTTGTCGATTACAATCTTCGTTCAAACCTTTCATGATTCTTGAAAATACCTCAATCGAGAGGATGAACCAACCGCACTTCATCTACGGAAGAAAAGATTAATGCATATGGGCATGCACCTGAAAAACTCTCGGAAACTTAGTAAACGTTAACAAGTATCTGTGATAGCTCTTTTGGCGTTGTTATTATCGAAAATAATTTTACAATCCCTCTCCAAAATTAGTCAATTTTTTCATAGCTCCAGCAAATCAACTTCGACTTTTCGTTCGAAACCGCCTTATTATAACCGTGATATATAGGCGTGCTCTTTTATTGTTACCGGGGAACCTTTTATATTCCACCATATTATCAGCAAACGTACCAGCAATCTCGTTGCTCCTTGGCTTAACTCCTTCCGACTAATCATTATATTTATCTATTGAAGTCTTATCATGAACTCAACGGCATCTTGTAACGATAATTACCCTACCAAATGCCGGGAAACATCTATCGATAATCTCGAATTTCTCAGCGATTCTACGACAATAATTATATATATATATATATATATATATATATATATATATATATATATATATATATATATATATATAACTCCTATCTCCTGGATTTACGAACTTAAATTCAGAATTTCTGAAAAATGCTTTAGCCTATGAATCAGTTTTCTGAGTTCTAAAAAAGCTGATGAAGCAGCGCAAACTAAAGACTGTTTAAAGTCAAAAGTTTGATAATAAAGAATGGAATGATGGGAACGCTCGATAGAAAATTTGGTACTGAAAAACAGATTGAGCTAACCATGAAGGAGACTCTGAACAAATCACAAGGACTAAACTTGTACATAAAGAATCCTGATGATTCTGTTTCTGATGAAGCCTTCAACGAATATCTTGCTCCGTACTCATGTTAAAATCTTGCGGAAAATCTTTTTTCTTCAACCATCGAACTTAGAAATTCCAAAATATCATCATAAATATCTTCGATATATCTGAAGATATTTTCATAAATATTCTCGTCCGAAATTATTTATCTTTTCGTGCCACCTATATTACATCATAAAGGAAACTACTTTAGTTTCTAAATTTCTTTAAAATTCGAGTTTGAATTATGAATGATTTTGAAGTAGTGTTGGAAATTGATGCATGAGTTAGTATAATATAATGACACTTGATCAACGTGATTATATTACAGTAAGTCATGTTGAGTTTCTAATGGAACATGATGATTCACAGATCATAACGTCATCATGTGCCATGTTATACGACTCTTACATTCTATCTAATCTCCAAACATATCAAGAACATATTTTCTTGATAGTTCTATCTTTTCTCCTAAATTCTGGTAATTTAACCAATCAAGATCGTGCTATTACGATTTCTCTCTTAGAACGTTAGTCATGTTCATTCGGAACTTCATATATACAAATTCTGGACCATTATACGCTTGACTTAAAATCGGAAAGAGGAAACAAAACTATGAATTGAGGGAGAAAGAATAGAAAGTGTGAGTTGTGGAAATAAGGAAAAGAAGGGAATGGATTTATAGTAAAATATCCGACAAAGCAATCGAGACAGATCATCGCATTTAATTGAAGAAGATTCTAATTTCCTTAATTACCGAAGAATCGAATCTGATATAGGTTTCGAAGATTTTCTTTAGATTCCTTGAATTCCGAAAATCAACCGTGACTACGTCACCGGTTAAGACGAATTTTCATTTATTCATTTCACTCTTTTACGATAGCTTCACTCGTACTCTTCGAGTAATCGAATTATCTTATCCATATTACTCAACAGTAATAAAACTCTATTTATCAACTCATATTCGCCAGGAAAACATTTTATTGTTAGCCATTACCATCCCAATCAAATTTCGGGACGAAATTTCTTTAACGGGTAGGTACTGTGACGACCCAGAAATTTCTGACCAAATTTAAACTTAATCTTATTATGATTTCGACACGATAAGCAAAGTCTGTAATATTAAAGTCTCAAAAACTGTGAACTGTGTTTATGTATTCATTTGACCTTTGACTACTCCCGACGATTCACGAACAATTAATTGTAAATAGATATGTGTGTATGTATATTTCGAAATATAATTTGAAGTATTATATGTTATTGTTATTAAAAATTAATAAAATAAAAATAGGATATTATAATAATTATTATTTAAAATATATCAATATAAATATAAACTATATTAAAAATAAATATTAAATGATTGTAATACTCGTTTGATGTTCCGATTGATATTAAGCAAGTTAAATTCAAACTTATGTAATTTTAAATTAAACGGTGATCCGAAAATGAGTAATATAAATTTTAGGCTTATTAAAGATGTATTTAGGAACTATTTGTTGAATTTTAAAACTTTTTATATTTTACTTGGGATTGGGAGTGAATAATTAATGTAATTTTTATTTAATAGTTAATGATCGAATTTTATACCATAATGACCAAAATAATTAAATATATTTAATTTAAAAATATGAGATTTTTCTGAAAACTTTTATCCGCCCCTGATGATCAACGAAACACGAATTTCAGTCCGTGAATGAAATAGTAGACGACGGGTAATTTAATCACACGTTTTAATATTATATTATATTATAATTATTATTATATTATTTTATTAAATTATTGTACTGAGTCTATGGAATCTATTACTATTACTGCTACTTTGGCAAATTGAGTGATTGAATTATCTCCACTACCTAATTCTATCTATATTATATATACATATGTCTCTGCATATGATTTCAACACTCCATTTGTGGACTACTACTAAAGATTCGGTTCCTACTTCTTTCTCTTGTTCGACATCATCAATTAAACCAAGAACCATCCACCACCCTTAAACCATCTATTTCTATGTTACAATAATCACTTCATCATATTGTTTAACCATACCAAACTATCATCACCGTAGTACGCTAACCCAATCGGCCACCTTTTATCCCATGGAGATTCACGATCAAACCACCATAACTATCACCAAACCTCACGTAAACCACCACCATAACCATTGAAACCCACTTCATCATCCATCACTTTTATAAATTCCTTCTACTACTAAGTTCACACACATGTACGTACCACCACCGGAATCACCACTACCACCCGTCAACAACCATCACCACTCTCCACCTCCGGCATCACCCCACCGTGAACAACACCATCATCTCCACCGACTCAACACCATCGAGCAACAACCATCGGCTACCACATCAATCCAACACCCACTTGCTCGATACTATAGTTACTGTTACTATTTTTTCTTACTCGATGAGATCACCTTCAACCAGAAATCCACCCTACAACCACCATGGAAACACCTTGAACAACCATCACCTTCCGAGAAACACCACCATTAAACCACCTCTATAATTCACTATTGCTACTATGTTTCATTTTTCTGTTACCTCTCAAAGCACCACCAAATGGGTCATCATCTGTTAGCCATTTCAATTCGACAAACCAACACCAAAAAAAAAAAAAAAAAAAAAAAAAACCACCATCGTATTACTTGTTGCTGCTCCTGCTGTAACTCCACTCAAATTTCTGGTTCGAAACTAATCACCAAAGCCGACACCAAATAACTGCTACTATTATCAACGGCTACATCTGTTTTATTGTTCATTGTTCAAATGCAAACTGCCATCATTAAACCATCACCGTACCTGTTACTGTTCGTTTTTTTTATATAGTCCCAAACGAACAACCTTTTACTCGTTTTCTTTTTCTGGTTCGCTGTAACAAACAATGATAAATGATACGGAGTAATACATACGGCTGCTATATTGTTTCTGTTATGTGTTGGGCCGTTATGTTAAAGGGAGTTAGAATGATGGGCCTCAACACTAAGTATAATGAGAGGTGAAAGAGAAGCCCATTTAATTTAGGGTATTGGACTATGATAAGTGGGCTTATAATAAATCCTTTTATGTTTTATAAAGTGATTAAACGATAAGTGATAAACGAATGGTTGATGATGATTTGCAGAAGAGGTTACGATCATAAGATGATTACAATTATGATTATAGATGTGGTAATACGGTTATGATATTATGTGGCGAAGTTTATGATATTAGGATAGCGATGATCAGGTTGATATTAAATAAAGAAGAAGAGAAAACAGACACATAAAGGTTAAATAGATTTAATGTACGAATTGCTACAGAAAGTAACTCGCAGATAATTGGTTTATGGGTGTGTTGGGGTGAGCGAGAGGTCGAGGCTTCGAACCCAACTTGGTGCAATTCTTTTTAAGATGGCTTCTAAGGTAGTTTATATTTTAAAAATTATTATTATTATTATTATTATTATTATTATTATTATTATTATTATTATTGTTGTTGTTGTTGTTGTTGTTGTTGTTGTTGTTGTTGTTGTTGTTGTTGCTATTAATATTTTAGAACACTTATTATTATTACTAATACTAATGCCATGTAATTTATTATTAACATTAATATAATATATATTATTATCATTATCATTATTACTACTAATATTATCAATTAAAAATTATTAGTATTATCATGACTAACATTATTATTATTAGTAGTATACTATCATTATAATCAAAAACAACTTTTATTACTAATATTGATATTATGTTACCAAATAAACTTTTTGTATATAAAAAAAAATATACTTTTAGTAATATTACATATAAGTATTTATTAATCATATCAACATTTTTATATAAATATTCATATATAACAAATTAAGTATTTTAATATAATACTAACCAAATATATATTAATATAACTATATAGATATTAAACATTTTGAATATATACACAAATTAAATATATAATATACAAATTAAGATATAATAAATAAATTTGTTCAATTACGATTATGTGTATTAATAAATATATAAATGATATAGGTTCGTGAATCCGAGGTCAACCCTTGATTGTTCAATGTCGTCATATGTATTTTTACTACAAAATACAGTATTGTGAGTTCATTTGATTCCCTTTTACTCTTTACATTTTTGGGACTGAAAATACATGCGCTACTTTTACAACTGCTTTATTAAATGCTTTTGAAATACATTTTGAACTGCGAATACATGAAATGCTTTTATAAATGTTTGACGAGATAGACACAAACAAAACATTCCTCGAATGAATTATGTGGACGTGATAATTGACACCATTGAATTATGTGGACGTGATAATTGCCACAATTGATATGAATATTTTTCCCCTGATTATTATTGCTTGGTAACCTAAGAATTAGGGAACATCACTAATTTTGAGAATTAGTGCAAGCCTAATTGACGCGAATCCTAAAGGTAGCTACCGGGTTTAACAACCCCACCCAGAATGTTCACTAGACGGAAGGGCTAGTGGGCGTGGTGTTTGGTACTTCGAAGTTTATATGATTATTTTACAGACGAGATGTTCTGTTTTAGGGATATTATTATGCGCATTATATGTTAAGGTCGGTTACCAAGCCAAGCTATGAAAGCAATGAAAAGTGAATGTTATGTATCGAGAGAATGATTTTATACACAGGTTATGTGTATGTTATTTTTGTGCACAAGATATGTGTACGGTTACTAAGATTTATGAAAGATGATTTTGTACACGAGAAATGTGTACTGTATTTAAAAGATATCGCATGTACATTACAGGTGGGTATAGGATTCGGGCCCATTTGTACCATGCAGGATTTAAATCTTGTGGTCTATCAAAATGATGAATTTTATTGTTTTATGATAAACCTATGAACTCACTAACCTTTTGGTTGACACTTGAAAGCATGTTTATTCTCAGGTATGAAAGAAATCTTCCGCTGTGCATTTGCTCATATTAGAGATATTACTTGGAGTCATTCATGACATATTTCAAAAGACGTTGCATTCGAGTCGTCGAGTTTATCAAGATTATTAGTAAGTCAGTTATAGTTGGAGGTATTATGAAATAGTATGCTTGCCGTCAACTTTCGATGTAAAGAAAGTTTGTCTTTTAAAAACGAATGCAATGTTTTTAAAATGTATCATATAGAGGTCAATTACCTCGCGATGTAATCAACTATTGTGAATCGTTTATATTGTATATGAATGGGGCATTTCAAAAGTCAAAAGTGGAGGGCGCAGAGATAGATGAGGAAGAGAAAATAGAAATCAATACGGTGAGCGGAGGGAAGAAAAAGAACAAACACCGGAACTTCGAATCAAAGTAATTTGGAACGAAGGAGAAGATATTTTATATGATTTCGCTGATTGTAAATGCACATATTTCCAATTCAATAGAAAATTACAATACTTATTTTTGTAATTATTAATGTTGGAATCGGTCGTTAATATGAATGAACAACTTTGTAAATTTGTTTGCTGGTAAACTTCTGCTTTGTTGTTTTTTTCTATGGTTTTTACGTCTGTTATTTTGCTAATTTTGGAATCGTAATAAGTGTGTTGCATTGTTCTATCATGTGATAGTTGTTGGTTTGGTTGTTATATTAGAGTTATTGATTGATTTCTTTATATTTTATATGTAGATTATTCTTCTCATTGCCTTTCATTTCTGCTTTGTCAAGTAAGTGTTCTATTATTTTTTTCACTTTTACAAGTATTGTCTTATGTTAAGTTTTGTAGTGCATTTTTATTTGTAAATGTTCATAGTGTGTCACTGTATAATGACTCTGGGTTATGTATTTTTTGGTGCTCAAATTGGTTAGTATACATAGATTTTTAATGGTATTAGTGAATGTGTTGTTTTTGTCCGTAATAATGTGGATTCTCTGTGAGTTTGAGCGTGTGTTAGTCCGTTTTATTAGGCTGTGACAACCTAATGTCAAGTGCAAAACGTTAGAGGAGATCATCTCGAGATAACAATGCTTCTAATAGTGGTCATGATTGTTGGATCAAACTTAGATTAAACTAACAAAATAATAATAATAAATAATAAGACAGAAGCTTGTGATATGTATGAGTTGGTGAGGTAGACCCAAAACAATTAGAAAACTTTTATTGCATTATGATTCTCACGATTACACCATATATATATATATAGCTAAAACATCACTTGTTCCCAAAGAATTGTATCCATTCTAAAATTAGTTGATTCACCAAATCAAGTAAACATGGAATATCAATTCCTACCAAAAAACACTTATTAATTACTTAAAACATAACATCTAAATAATTATTAAAATTAACCGATTACTCTAACAATCATCCCCTTAATCGGTTATAGCAAAGCAGGTTCCTCCTCAATCAAGTTTGCCTCTTTTTCCCACGTAGGACACTCATTGTTGAAATGGCCAAATTCACCACACTTGAAACATCTAACGCGGCTTTTGTCCCGGACACGTTCATTTACATCTCGACCCTTCACGGACCCACGGCCTCTCCCCCGGCCACGCCCAAAGTCTTCACGATTTGAACCGCCATGGCCACAATGTTTACACCCGTGTGTTTTTTCCTCAATAGCCAACAACAAACCACCTTGAATGCCCTCTATTTTCTCGGTTCCTTTGATGCGCTCTTCATATGCCTTCAATCTCCCAACGGCTTCATCAAACAACATTTTATCCAACTCGAAACATTGCTCTATAGACGCCACAATTTGGAGAAACGACATAGGCATAGAATCAAGCAATCTTTTCACCAAGTTCACATCTTTAAGCTCATATCCAAGAGTCCTTGCTTTTGATGCTAAACCGGTCAATTTTGTAGCAAAATCATCAACCGTTTCTCCCTCCTTCATGCGCAAACTTTCAAGCTCCCTTTTCAAAGTTGCAACCCGAGCCAATCTCACCCGATCCACCCCCAAGTAACGCGTTTTCAGACCGTCCCACACTTGTTTTGGATCAGTATAACTCGCTATTTGCAACACCATCTCTTCGGGTATTGCTTGAAACAAGAAAGCAAGTGCTTGCTTTGATTTCTTTGGATCCAGCTCCACACCTGATTTTGGTTCCACCGCTTCCCATATTCCATAAGCATCCATAATCGCCTTCACTTTGACCGCCCATACCTGATAGTTTGTTGGGGTCAAAACTGGAACCTGATATGGCATGGAGCTTCCTTCCTTAGCTTGTACCAACGCCATTTTTTTAGACAGCTTCAACTTTTACGATCAACTTTGTTCCAAGAAACTCTTCACACCACCCAAGAAAATAAACCCTGGCCACGGGCTATACCGATTTCTTGTCCCCGGTTTAGTTTTTTTTCACGAACAACACGATCTAGTTGAAGCTGCACCTAGCTCTTGATACCAAGTGTTGGATCAAACTTAGATTAAACTAACAAAATAATAATAATAATAATAATAAATAATAAGACAGAAGCTTGTGATATGTATGCGTTGGTGAGGTAGACCCAAAACAATTAGAAAACTTTTATTGCATTATGATTCTCACGATTACACCATATATATAGCTAAAACATCACTTGTTCCCAAAGAATCGTATCCATTCTAAAATTAGTTGATTCACCAAATCAAGTAAACATGGAATATCAATTCCTACCAAAAAACACTTATTAATTAATTAAAACATAACATCTAAATCTAAATAATTATTAAAATTAACCGATTACTCTAACAATGATGGCCACTTTTTATATTCTGATATGCTAGTTGTTTCATCAAGATAATTAGCCACTAGAAATATGTTACGAAGACGTAATCATTTGCCATCACATATGTCTCAACAGTTCAGATGGCCTTTTGTTTCTCATCCTTTGTGTTATGTTACTAACACTTCTGAAGCTGCAGAGAACATCACATATGCCCCAACAGTTTAGAATGGTAATTGTTTACTTATTTATGTGATTCTTTGTGATCCATTGTATTCTTTTCCGAATAAAATTTAGTTTTTTTGTTTCTCATGGCCATGTTGTAGATGCAAATATGTCGTTGTTTCTTCATCAGAACTACAAACTAGAAATGTGTTATATAGTCGTAATAACTAGGAGACATTCATTCCTTATCTTCCGACTATACCTGGCAATTGAGATCTAAACACTCAAATTCGGGTTAAATGGGTCATGCTTTCGGGTGAACTGTGTCTTGAGAAAATTTAGGACTAACAATGTAAATTAAAACTTAAAAAAGATTTAAATGGGTTTCTCTCCAACCTATTGAGTCTTATACACAAAATGAAGGAACATGTCTAATGAGTATCAATATTCAAAGATCAATAAACAGAAATAGGTCTAATGAGTTTTGTGAATGGGTCAACTGACAGTTTTTTTAAAGGTAATTAAATTGAGGTAATTAAATGCAGATTACGTGGATTATGAGCATGTGCAACTACAGGTGTTGGACGTTTGGTTTATAAGGGTACTCGTGGTAGATCATCTGTTAGGTATTCAATTTTGTGTTTTTCGTTGAATTGTCAATTATTGTGTCTAAATTTATAGCTATATTTTGGTTTAGTTGATGTTAAAGTGGTTTAATATTATGAATTTGTTGAGAATTATTGTGCATTTAGTTGAAATGAAAGCTACGACTAATTGTATATGAAATGTAGTCATGTTGCCCCTATCTTGCCGATGGATGTAGTAATGTTGGAAACGCGTATTATAAAGTAACATATAGTTATCCTATGTTGAATCGTTATTATATACTCAGAAGTCGATAAGTAGTCCATCTGATATTCAGGTTAAGTTGCACATTCTTTCTTGCTGAAGTTATTTTTGGAGAACTCGGTGTTTGTTGCTATTGTGGTGATAAATCAAGAAGATCGACTTCGTGGACTTCAAAAAACCCATGTAGCAGATTTCTTGGTTGCCTTAAATACACGGCTGCAAGAAGATGTGATTGCTTTAGATGGTTTCACCCAGGGTTGCCGAATGATTGGTATGCAATTAAGATGGTTGATTTCAAGGATGAAAGAATAAAATATGAACAAAAAGTTAAAAAATTGAAGTATGAGGTATGGTTTGCAAGATTGATTATATGGCTATTGTATGTTTGCTGGTTTTTGTATTTTTTTTTGTTCTGAATTGAATTTTTATTTTGTCAGGATGTTAGATTATGTTTTGTAACCATTTGGATAATGATGAATTCCAGTTTGTAATGGATATCATGTTAGTAATTGAAATTCCAATTTCCAGTTTATACTACAAGAACAGTATAACAATGTATACAATAATAAAATAAGCAAACATACCGTAGTATCATTACATAGATTGTTTACAAAAGATATATAAACTTAAAAATTAGTTCAATTTAGTTTTTAGGACCATGGGTTTAATAATAACAATTATAATAGGACCCAAAGCTAAACGGTCCTAATAACAATTGTAGTTCATTGCGATGATAACACATTGACGTAACGTTTCCATTTTGTAATAGTACCCCTAAACTACCTAGCCTAATAATAATAACAATTATTGTAGGACAAAAAACAAAACATTCCTAATAACAATTGTATTTCATGGCTGCTATAACCCAATGATGTAATGCTTGACTATTGCAACATGACTCCTGAAATAAACCGTCTTTTTAATTCTAAGTTTAGGACCCTATGTTGATAATAACTAGTACAATTGTAATTCACAGCCATTATAACCCAGTTACGCAATTCTTCATTATTGGGATAGGACCCCTGAATTAAACCGTCCTATTAAATGTATTTTTTAGGGCCCTATGTTAACAACTAAAATTACAATTTTAATTCATGGTCCCAATGACATAATGCTCAATATGACCTTGGTATTAAACCGTCCTTATATATACGCTTTTTAGGACCCTATTTTAATAATTGCGATTACATTAGTTATTCATGGCCATGCTAATTTATCAAATCAATTTTTTAGGACCCCTTGTTATTATAATAGGACCCATAAAAATTTAGTGTCCTATTAGGTGGCTTTTAGGAACTTTTTTTTTGCATGATCCTAGAAAAAGGCCCTATAAAACCATTGTTGTTGTAGTGACTCTATAGTAATAGTAGTCATATATGTAAATTCAAGAGCAAAGAGGTTGAATTAAACATAAAGCTAAAAAAGCGTGATTAAAGGAGGAAAATTTACTCAAAATCTTTAAACATCTCTAATAATGTGGTTTTGGTATGTACCTTCAAATGATCAATTGCTCCTTGAGCAATCAGGTGGTTTGCAAATTCAATAATGTTTTTTCTTCTAATCAAATTAGAAAAAATTAAATTACAAGGAAAAATGTTATCGCATATATAATCTATAGTTTCTATTATATTGCTAAAATAATGATATCATTATTAGGCTAATTCCTTTGTTAAGAAAAAATCAAAAAGAAAAAGAAAAAAATCTAAGCATGGTGAATTATGTCATTAATCTAAATAATTTTGAATTAAAATTAAATCTTATTAATTAATTATTATTATTAAATCTTATTAATAATTATTTTAATTATTAAAATTAAATAATTTTAAATTATTGTAATTAATTATTTTGAATTGAGTACGAGAATGTATAAAAGTTAGGTAGAAGGAAACCAATTTTATATTTATATTTTTAATTTACACTTTTAAAATAAAATGACAACCAATATTATATCTTATGATTGGATGAAGATTGTTTATTATGCATTTTAGGTGTTTGATGAAATGTTCAGCTGATGAGTTTCTTAGTCGGACTATGTAATTCCACGGGTCATTAAACTAAATAACTTTAACATGTACGTTCACTTAATACCTAAAACATATGATTAAACTGTTTCGTTTAAACAAATCCGTGGTTCCACGGGTCATTTCACTAGTAATAGATTTATACCTCGTGCATTCTAATCACATTAGAATGTTTGAGTATCTTTCATGTGACAATTTCCTACTTTAGATCACAATAACACTGTGACGTGAATCAATTGGTGCACTTTTTAATGAAATATTAGATTTTTGACTGTGACGTAATAATGTCATGAATTGGAGTTAAATAATGGAGTGTATTAAATTTGATTGAATGAAAATGTTTTAGTATGATTGGAAGTTCCGTATAAAAAAAAAAATTATATATATATATATATGGGAGATCAAGGGATAAGTGGTATTTTTGGGATAAGGGGATAAGTAAAATGAGATTTTTTTATCTTTTACATTAGAGCTCCAATTTAAAAAAAAAAAAATTCCGTAATCTACTGACATTGTGTAGATTCATAAATTTTTTTTTTTTTTTTCAACAGGAGCTTAAAATGCATGTGATGCATGTTAACGTGTTTTGAGGTTTTTTTGAGTTTTTTTTTTTTTTTTTTTTTTTAGGATTTAGCCCAATTTAGAGTTTAGGGTTTAGGAGTTAGGGTTTAGGGTTGAGGGTTTACGGACTAAACCGTTCGTATTAAAACTCGTTCTAAAACCCTAATTTCTAAACCCTAAACCCTAATTTTTAAAACCCTAATTACTAAACCCTAAACACTGTTTCTTTTAATCAAAAGTTATTATTTATTTGTTTTTTGTTAATATGCATATGATGCATGAAAGCAGTTAACATGCATCAGATGCATCTTAACGCTCCAGTTGAAAAAAAAAATTTTTTTTTCTGAATCTACACAATGAAAATAGATACCAGCAATTTTTTATTTTTTTAAATCGGAGCTGTAGAACTAAAGATATAAAAATCACAAAATCACTTATCCCCTTATCCCACCAACACCTACTTAGCACTGGATCCTTACCCTATATAAATTCATTAGTTATACCCTTTTATTTTTATATGTTTCATATATTTTCATTTTTTATATATAAAAATATTAATTTGTGTTGTTTATATGTATTAAATATATTTTCTTATATATATATCATTTGTTTGTTAAGAATAGTAATTATAATAATACTAAAATAATATTTGTAATGATAATAATAATACTCAAAAATGATAATAATGTTTATGATTTCTTTAATGGTAATAATAATGATTTAATAATAATAATACTTATAACAATAATAATAATGATAACAGTTTTTAAGAAAAATAAAAATTTTAATAATAAGAATAATCAAAATTATAATTTTTGGTAACAATACTTAATAATGATAATAATCATATTAATGATAATAATGATAATAATAATACTTATGTTAATAATAATAATGGAAATACTAATAATTATAATAATAATAATAATAATAATAATAATACATACGTTAGTAATAATAATAATAATAATAATAATAATAACAACAATAGTAATAATAATAATAATAATAATTAATAATAATAATAATAATAATAATAATAATAATAATAATAATAATAATTAATAAATTATAAATTCGATTTAAATACATATAAAAAATTGTAAAAATTATTTTTGATCAGAATAATATCATATTAAGGTTAGGAAAACTTTAAAATTATTTTATTTAATTTTTCTCTAATTATTCCTTATTTATATCGTACATACACATATATATTCAATAATTCATTTTAATTACTTAATAATTATAAATTCGATTACAAATAAGTTTATAATATGTTTTCATACTTAATATTAGTTATAACATGATATTTATTTTTATTTCAATTACATATAATTATAACATTATTTACATATTTCGGTAAAAAAAATTTACTGAAGTAAATAGTAAAAAGTAAAAAGAAAGAAAAAAAATACTTACTTAGTAGTGATTCTTCAAAGAGAGAATGAGAGAAATTTTGGTGTGAGTTTGAATGAGAAATGAGGGGTATTTATACTTGAAAAAACTTAGGTAAAAAGAATAAAATAATTAAAAGAAAAAATATTTTAATTCTTAATGGGATTTTAATAATTAAAAGTATTAAATATTAGGTCATGGAATCAACTATAAAATAAAATAATAAAATTAGTAGTCCATTATAATTTTAAAATAAAAAGTAATTTATTTCTTTTTCTTTTTTTAAAATTTTTTTTTAAATCAAGAAAATGATTTATTATACTTCTAAAAATATTTATCAATATATATATATATATATATATATATATATATATATATATATATATATATTAATAAATACGAATTATTGTGTAAAATATTAAATAATTTATTTATTTTATATTTTTATAATAAATAATTATGATTTTAATTTAATTATAATTATTAAATTATAGTTTTATTAAGTTTATAAATATTATTACATTTGTATATAATTGAATTTATTATATAGTTAAATACTACATAATAAAAACGATATAAAGTTTATTTATTATAATTTACTATAACCTTATTATATAATAATTATATTATTAATCAAGCGTACGTTGTTGACTAAAAACTACTATTCGGTCAAAGTTCATTATATCGTATATATAAATATATATAACAACCCTAATTATATAATACGTATAATCAGGCAGTAAACCTTAGGGTCATTTTAGTAATTTTAGAAGTCAAAAAGTGAGGGTTGTCACAGTATCCCCTGTTAAAAGAAATTTCATCCCGAAATTTAGTTGTTGCCATCAGTCGGCGTTGTTTATAAATAGGTGAGGATATTTTCTCTTTATTTGGTTTTCACGTTCACAGGTATACTCGGGGCCTTGTATGAATTTTCAACGGATAGAATATTATTTTGTTTCAAGAGTTTAAATCATACGAACCATAATTTCTATGAAGTGCATTTTATTATTAATGCGAGGTTATCTAAAGGATTTAACAAGAGTGTCATTGATTAGATTTTCTCAGAAAGAGATGATGACGCTATACAAGTATTTCAATACACATGAAATGGGTTATGAATAATAGTGAGCTTATTTAAACCTTGAGCGTTTATGTCACAATATTAGGGTAGACAAAATAGAGAAGAGTTCGTGAAAATCATAGTCATGAAATTTGATAGAGATCGTCATTGTTTACAACAAGAATGATGAATATGAGTTGAAAAAAATAGAGTTTTATCGACATTAAATAATATGGATAAAACAATTCAATTACAGGAAGAGTATAAATGAAGCTATCGTAAAAGATTGAATTGAGGAAATTAAATGTTCGCCTTAACTTTTGACATAGTTAAAGTTGATTTCCGGAATTCAAGGAATTTAAAGAAATCTTCATAATCTTTATAAGATTGTATTCTCCGGTAATTAGGGAAATTAGGATTTTCTTTAATTAAATGCGATGAATTGCCTTGATTGCCGTGTCTGGAATTTTGCTATAAATTAGCTTCTTCCGTTTCATTATCTTCACCACTTCTATACTTTCTTTCTCAATTCATAATTCCAAAAGATTTGTTAATATGCTCAATCCCGTATTGATACTTGTTATTATATTGACCATATATGCAGTCATTCTTCTTTTTCATTTACCACCAGAGGAATCTGTTTACTTCTACTATGCTCTTGGTTTTATCGTGTTTTTAGTTCTCCCGTGTCTTTGTATTGCTATACGCATTGATATACACGGTTTGTAATTTTGGTGTCGTTATCGGGCTTTATATTTTCCCTTATATGTCAAAGTTTCATGCTTTTGTAAAGCAAGTAATGGTCCAGAATTCGTTGGTATGAAGTTTTGAATGATCATAATATACAAAGTAGAAGGAAAGGTAATAGCACGATTTGATTTGTCAAATTACCAGAATATCCGAAAAAGATAGAACTATCAAGAAAATATGTTCTTGATATGTTTAGAGATTAAGTAGAATGTAAGAGTCGTGTAACATAGCAAATGATGATTATAAAGTCTATGAATTATCATCTTTCATTAAAAATTTAGCATGACTTACTGTAATATAATCACGTTGGCCTGACGTCATTATATTATACTAACTCATGCTTCAATTCCCAACACTACTTCAAATCATTCAAAATTTGAATTTAAATTTTACGAAATATAGAAACTTAAACAGTTTTCCTTTATGATTTAATAAAGATATCATAAAGAGATAATTAATTGCAGATAAGAATCGTTATGAAGATATCTTTAGAAATATCGAGGATATTTATAACGAAAGATACGATGATATTTTAGAATTTCTAAAATCGAAGGATAATGAAGAAATTCTTCTGTAAGGATTTAGAATGCGTAAAAAGATCTTCTGTGATTTCCTTCAGAAATCGAATCATCTAGATTCTTTAGTTATAGGTTTAGTCCTTGGGATTTATCCTTGGTCTCCTTTATGGTTAGCTCAATCCGTTTTTCAGTTCCAAATCTGAGCTTTTTTAATACGTCATTCTTTATCATCAAGCTTTTGACTATTAAGACCATCTATAGCTTTTGCTGCTTCATCAGCATTATTAGGGTTAACGAATCTGAATCGTTGGTTATCAGTCCGAGAAGGTTTCAAGAAATTTTATTTTTAGATGATTAAACGCTGATTGTAATCGTCAATGGATCTAACGGTTGATGAATAAATGTTGTAAATTTCAAAAGTAATGAATGATAGTTTCGGTGGTTTGATGTGATAATTCATCACAGAATACGAATGAATACAATTCATGAGAATCGAAATTGAAAAATGTACAGTGTAACATATTAATGTGAGATATAAATATTTCTAGGGTATTACCTACCCGTTAAAATATTTTCACAATTAACAGTTTGTACAAAAGAGTTTTAATTACAGTCTTTATGAAAATATACGTACATATATATTTTCCTTCAGATGTAATCATGGATTTAATGAGTTAATATAATATTAAACTCATTTGATTTACGGTTGAAACGAGAATGAATAATCTCCAAAAACTTAGAGATTTCATAATTGTCGCGAAATATTTAGCTAATGAAGTTATGAATCAATACATTCGTCGTTACACTTGATTTATTATGAAATGGAGTTTATTGTGTTGAAGCAGTGATTAACGATTGCTAAGTCATTAACGAAGGATGTACATCATAGCATATTAGTGATATGGATTAACCAAGTAGTACATACTAGTTAAGATTCACACGTAATAGCTTAGTACTAAAAGATTTATTATTGTTCCAAACCATATATATATAAAGTATACATATATAATTCTTCAGGAAGAATGAGTCAATACATCTTAACTCATTATTACTAATATTCCTTGGTATCTATGGGGCATATGATGTTGATGTTTGAGGTACCGATTATGATGTTGAGATGTGGGATGTGGATGTTGTTGTTGGTGAAGCTGATGTTGTTGGTGGTGATGCTGATGGTGCTTATAGTGCTTGCGGTGTCGGTGATGTTAGTGGTACTGATGGTACTGCTGGTTATGCTGCTGGTGCTGCTGATGCTTGTAGATATCGCAACATATTCTCCAGAGCCACCACTCGAGCATTAAGCTCGTTGACTTCTTCTATTATTCTGGGATGATTGGCGGTTGGAACAAGTGGATGAATAAGGTCTAGAATTCTAGAGAATATATATTCGTGACGGGATATCCTGGAAATGAGGGTGAAAATAGTGTTCCGGATTGGTTTACCGGTAAGTGCTTCAGGTTCTTCGCCAAGTGGTGAATTCGGTTGGTGGAAGGGATCACCTTCTTCTTGCCTCCAATGATTGTTTCAGCTACGAACCCATCCCTAATTTATCCAGAAAAGATGATGGCTGATTGGTTCGTTTGTTCCTGTTACGCTGCCATTGGAGTTCGAAGAGTTCGAGGAATCCATATTATGTGTTTGGAGTAGGGTTTGATATGAAATGGGTGTTGAATATTGAATGATATATTCATCTCCTTGTATACGTATATATAGCAAAAAGATTTCCGTAATTTATGGAGGAAATTTAGAAAAAGTGTTAGACAAAGTTTACTGGGATAGATATGATAAGATATGATTTTGTCTGTACATCATCTATGCAATAATCGCAGTATGATGTGTCGAGACTTTAATTATTAAGCAAATGATTTCCAACAAGGATTGATAGATATACTTTCGATTAAAGACTTTCAATTTGTAGTGACCTATTCAGGTCTAGGGGCTTGAGCTATAGGATCCTTTAAATCGGTAATCCAAACCCTTCCATTCTAGAGTTTCGTAGACGCCACTCGTCAAGAAAATTCAATGATCAAAAATAACGAGAAAGCAAAGATTTTGAAAGTAATGAATATGAATAGTAGAGATTTCAAGAATCATGGATAACATTTCATGTAATATATATGTAATACATTAAACCATGATAGATGACAAAGGAATGTCGAGAATTTCAGAAATCATGGTGTCGCATTTAAATGTGGTGGCGAAATTGGATAGTACCTAGGAGAGTGAGTAGAGTTCATAGATTGGCTTGGCATTCTAAGGAAGATTAAAGAATTTAATAAGCATAGTTTCTAAGGTATAGTGTAGCATTTAACAATTAAAGGCAACAATTAAAGGCACTATAGTCAAGGAAAGTTGTAGTCCTACAATGCTAAGGTACCTAATTGTATAAGGCACACATAAAATGCAATCATGATTCTCTACTACAGCCTGCTCTGATACCAATCTGTCACACCCCCAAATAGGGACTGGGGTATTTGTGACTAATTATATCATATCACAGTTGTATAAACGAGAACGACTCTATATGAGACGTTTTATTGAGTTTTGCAACGGAAGATAAATAGATTACATTATATTTAGAACATTAAATGTCTTTAATTGATATGATATATAATGAACACTCCAAGCATAGTAAGCAATCATCATCAAAGCAGCAGATATACAGCAAAAGTAATATTTAAGTACCTGAGAATAAACATGCTTTAAAAAGTCAACACTAAGTTGAGTGAGTTCATAGGTTTATCATAAATCAATAGTTCAGTATAGCATTAGACCATAAGATTTCAGTTTAAAGTTGATTAATACCAAATATATTAATCGAAAGAGTTGATGTTTGTAATATCGCGACTAAACAAAGTTACCCCGTGACACCTTGTACTGTCAGTGTCGTTGAATCATTATTATGTATCCAAAGACCAACGGTCAAATGGACAGAGACGTCACTCTCAGTAGCGCTACTCAAAATAACTAAGCTTGCATCTTATACCTCAGCAATTAACGATATTACTGCAGGGATTTAGCATGACAAAGCACGTATATAGCATAAAAGTTTGATTATTTGTGTCTAACATGTAAAACAGTTATAAAAGTTGCGCATGTATTCTCAGTCCAAAAATATAGATAAAAGGGGAGCTATGAAAACTCACGATACGATATGATAGTTTGTAGTAATTATGCGTATGATGGCACTGAACAAGTACAGAGTTGACCTCGGATTCACGAACCTATATCAGTTATATATATATTAATACATATAATCGAACTTGAACAAGTTTACATATATATACATATATATATATATATATATATATATATATATATATATATATATATATATATATATATATATATATATATATATATATATATATATATATATATATATATATATATATACATACATACATATACATATATATATATATATATATATATATATATATATATATATATATATATATAAGTATATATAAATTCATTAGTTATATCCTTTTTATTTTTTTATGTTTCATATATTTTCATTTTTTAAATATAAAAATATTAATTTGTGTTGTTTATATGTATTAAATATATTTTCTTATATATATATATATATATATATATATATATATATATATATATATATATATATATCATTTGTTTGTTAAGAATAGTAATTATAATAATACTAAAATAATATTTGTAATGGTAATAATAACACTCAAAAAAGATAATAATGTTTATGATTTCTTTAATGGTAATAATAATGATTTAATAATAATAATACTTATAACAATAATAATAATGATAACAGTTTTTAATAAAAATGAAAATTTTAATAATAAGAATAATCAAAATTATAATTTTTGGTAACAATACTTAATAATGATAATAATCATATTAATGATAATAATGATAATAATAATACTTATGTTAATAATAATAATGGAAATACTAATAATTATAATAATAATAATAATAATACATACGTTAGTAATAACAATAATAATAATAAATAATAATAACAATAGTAATAATAATAATAATAATTAATAATAATAATAATAATAATAATAATAATAATAATAATAATAATAATAATAATAAGAATAATAATAATAATAATAATTAATAATAAATAAATTATAAATTCGATTTAAATACATATAAAAATTGTAAAAATTATTTTTGATTAGAATAATATCATATTAAGGTTAGGAAAACTTTAAAATTATTTTATTTAATTTTTCTCTAATTATTCCTTATTTATATCGTACATACACATATATATTCAATAATTTATTTTAATTACTTAATAATTATAAATCCGATTACAAATAAGTTTATAATATGTTTTCATACTTAATATTAATTATAACATGATATTTATTTTTATTTCAATTACATATAATTATAACATTATTTACATGTTTCGGTAAAAAATTTTTACCAAAGTAAATAGTAAAAAGTAAAAAGTAAAAAGAAAGAAAAAATACTTACTTAGTAGTGATTTCTTCAAAGAGAGAATGAGAGAAATTTTGGTGTGAGTTTGAATGAGAAATGAGGGGTATTTATACTTGAAAAAATTAGGTAAAAAGAATAAAATAATTAAAAGAAAAAATATTTTAATTCTTAATGAGATTTTAATAATTAAAAGTATTAAATATTAGGTCATGGAATTAACTACAAAATAAAATAATAAAAGTAGTAGTCCATTATAATTTTAAAATAAAAAGTAATTTAATTCTTTTTCTTTTTTTAATTTTTTTTAAATCAAGAAAATGATTTATTATACTTCTAAAAATATTTGTCAATTTATTTATATATATATATATATATATATATATATATATATATATATATGTATATATATATATATATTTATTTATTAATAAATACGAATTTTTGTGTAAAATATTAAATAATTTCAGTATTTTATATTTTTTTATAATAAATAATTATGATTTTAATTTAAATATAATTATTAAATTATAGTTTTATTAAGTTTATAAATATTATTACATTTGTATATAATTGAATTTATTATATAGTTAAATACTACATAATAAAAGCGATATAAAGTTTATTTATTATAATTTACTATAACCTTATTATATAATAATTATATTATTAATCAAGCGTACGTTGTTGACTAAAAATTACTATTCGGTCAAAGTTCATTATATCGTATATATAAATATATATAACAACCCTAATTATATAATACGTATAATCAGGCAGTAAACTTTAGGGTCATTTTAGTAATTTCAGAAGTCGAAAAGTGAGGGTTGTCACATATTGAGGCCTCCTTTAGCGATGTTAAGTCCTCTTTGCTATCGTATCTGATTGAAATACTTGGTTTGAAACCTGGTGATATGATTATTCCGGCTAGCGACAAGCATATCTTGAAACCTCCTGAGGGTTACATTGGCGTGTATACCCAATTGTTTACGGAGTGTAACATTAGGGTTCCTATCTCTGCTTTCTTTCTTAGCGTTTTAGATCATTTTAAGGTGAATAATTATGTTTTTCATCCCTTGACTGTGAAAAAGGTTATGGCTTTTGATGTAATGTGTAGGGCTTATGGTGGTGAGCCTTCTGTTGATCTGTTTCGTCGCTTTTTTCGCACTGGTGATACCGGTGATTAGATTACCGTTCAAAAGCGAAAAAGTAGGAGAGGTGCTCCTCCTCCTGTTTATTGCTTTGCTCCCCAATTTCCTGACATTCAAAACTGGAAGTGTTCCTTTGTCTTTTTGAAAAGATCTTTCTTATTTCCGAAAGATTATCTCTTTGTTTCTGATCCTGCAAGGGCATTCGTTCCTAAGGGATATAAGGATCCCGTTCCTTTTATTTTTCTGAAGATGATGCTTTATTTAGGAGGATTTGCAAACACCCCATTATTCCTTCTACTTACCCATATGTTATACTTTTTAAGTTAGGGATGGCACCCAGATGGGAAGAGGGTACTGCCAATCATGTGTTCTTGTATGGGAAGCAGGGTATGTTTCATTTGTGTTTTGGATATAGTTGGTTACCTTTCTAATTTCTTACATTTATCTGCTGTGTTTTTTTACAGAAATGTCTTTGAGAAATGTTGTCAAAGCCCAAGGGTTGAAGAAGTATACCGTTGCTATCCAAGCTAGATCGACTATTGTTAAGGATGTTGGATCTCCTACATGCTCTGGTTTCATGGAGATATCAAGCAAACCAAGGACTGATCATGGTGAAGTGAGTTCATCCAAGGTGAAGACTAAGGAAAAATTGAAGCAAGCTGAAGCTACCATTGATGTGGATATCCAAGATGACTAACCTATTGCTTCTCTGGCGACAGGCATTGGGGCCAGGGTGGCACAACGCTACAAGGCTAAAGGTGTGATGAAAAGGAAGGCACATCCTGATATTTCTTCTGTGAAAAAGCAAAAGTTTGGTCACCTTCGGGATGAAGCGAGTGATGACATCATTGCTACTAACCCTTCGTTTGGTATGTTTGCTTCGTTTACTTCTTTGTCAGTTACTCCTCTTTATTTATTATTTACGGCTTTGTTTGTTTCTTACAGAGAAGTTCCTGCTCTGGGCAATTGCTTTGATCTTATTGACAGTCTCGTTCTTGATACCTGGGGAAACCCTTTTGCTGATGACATGAAGAGTTTCCATGATGCATTTTCCATTATCATTTTTCAGGCTGCTTCCATGGGGCATATTGCTTCCTCCCTTTTACAGAAGCACAATGCAGAGCTCGAGTCTTTGAGATAGCGTCATGTTGCCATGAGTGAGAAATTTAAGAAGATTGAGAAGGAGATATTGATGGCTCCTAGCTATGAAGAGGAGTTGAAAGCTGCTCGTGATGAGATAACGAGTTTGCAGAAGCAGGTGAAGGTGAAGGTGAAGGTAGGCGAGGTTCAGAAGTTGGCCATTGCTGATGAGTTGAAGGACTACAAGAAATGCTGTGAGGAGTTGAAGTCTGATTACTCCCAAGTTGTTTCTCAGGTTATTCCTCATGCTTGTCACCAATTACTAAAGAGTGCAGATTTTTGGCAGCTTTTTGGTGATGTGGTGTTGGCCTCGAAGGTTCAGGTTAGGTGCGATTTGATAGGAGATTTGGCATCAAAAGGGGTTGTACAGCTTGGTGACTTTGCTGATTATACGAATCAGGGAAAGGCGATGGTTGATTCTGCTTTTGATGAGCTCGAACATGCTGAGTTTGATTATGTCAAGACTATCTCTGCCAAGGTGGATGCCAAACCTTGTGATCTTTTGAAAACACTAGCTACTGTTGTTCCGGAAGTTCATGATGATGAAGAAACTCTTGTGGAAGTTCCCGAGGCTATGGGAGAATCGAGGAAAGTTGATGCTCCTGTTAATTAGTTGTTGTGTGTAATCGTTTAAAACAATTATCATCTTTTGTGAATTGGCTTAGGTGCCTGGGCTTTGTTGCCTTTTTTTTTTTTTGAACAATGGCTATGTATCTTATAACTCTAGCTCTTTTGTTTTTAATTTACCATGCTTTTCTTATATGTTTTACCATGGATTTTATCCTTCATAGGTGAGTAAAAACTCTCTACCTGCAGGATGGTTATACAGTGAACACTTTCAAGGAAAAGTTGTTTCCTTACGTCGAGTATCGTGAAGCATATTTTTGCTTCGTTGCTCGGTATGATGTGGATTATGACAGGGCTATTTATGTTTCGGCTGTCATTTTTCTCACATAATTCCTTATATGGAATTTAATTCTGTTAAGACATTAGTTTATCAAAAATAGTTGCAAGAAATTCATTAAGTTCTGTGTAGGAAGTTTGTAGGCTTCAACTACCAATATTGCATCTTTCAACTACATACTATAAAGGAAAAGATACAAGACATCTAATGATAAAACTTTTGGAGGTTGGTTCCATTCCATGCCCTTGGTATGGGTTTGCCAGCTGTTGTTTCCAATTTATAGGAGCCTTTACCCAGCACTTGTGAAATTACATAGGATCCTTCCGAATTTGGTCCTAATATTCCTTTGTATTCCACCTTACTTGCGATGTTTAACCTGTAACATCCCGCGTTTTTCCGTTAAATTTATTTTTAACACTTTTTTTTTAAATAATACCTTTCGTTATTTAAATTCGTAGTTTCCGTTGACCAACGTTCTTAATTTTTCCCGTTATTTAATTATAACATCACTCGTTTACTCGAGCATTTTTAAAATATTCGTTTGGTTAATTCTCGCACCCGCTTTGAAACTTGAGGGACCGAGGTTGCCAAGTGGGCAAACTAGTTGACTAGGTCAACTAGTCAACCCACCTTATCCATTGTAAAGACCCGTCCTTATCCACCTGGACAAAGTCATCAACATCTGGTTCCATTGCGAGGTACTGTCCTAAGTATGCCATGAAGGTCTCCAAGTAATGTCTTTAAAATAAGCAAATGCACAGCGGAAGACTTAATTCGTACCTGAGAATATACATGCTTAAAAGTGTCAACCAAAAGGTTGGTGAGTTCATAGGTTTATCATAACAATCATTTCAATATCTTAATAGACCACAAGATTTCATATATATAATCGTTTTAATAAAAATATTCTAAGTGGTTGAGCACTTGGTAACCATACTTAACATTTAATCAACGTTGCATATTCCCTTTATTATGAAATCTCACTACACCGTACCAAGTGTAGTCACCAAAACGAAGTACTGTGCAACCGTTGAATACTGGTCGTCCAGTCCGGTTGGGGTTGTCAGGCCCGATAGGTCTATCAACAGGATTCGCGTTTACAATACCCATGTAAATAGTAGTTACCAAGCTACAGGGAAATATGCCAGTGGTACAACTCAACGTAGAATGTATTTTTAAGTACTTGTGTCTATTTCCTAAATATTTATAAAAGCAGCGCATGTATTCTCAGCTCAAAAAATATATATTGCAAAAGCAATTATAAAGAGAGCAAATGAAACTCACCATACTGTATTTTGTAGTAAAAATACATATGACGACACTGAACAAATGTAGGGTTGGCCTCAGATTCACAAACCTATTTCAGTAATATATATTAACACGTATAATGGTAATCGAACAATTTTACATATTATTAATGATATAGTTGTTATTTTAATGTTTCATTAATAACTTCATTTGATATATTTATTTTTATATACTTTAACTAGATAATTAATATTTGTTACAAAATATTAATGTAGACATGTTTTATGTCCTAAATATATTTTTATATAGAAAAATCTTTATTTGATGAATTAATAATACTAATAATAATAATAATGATAAAAATCATGATAAATCTAATAATAATAATAATGTTGATAAAAAAAAGAAAATACTTTTAATATTAATAATAATGATAATACTACTATAAATAAATAAAAATGTTATATGTTAATAATAATAATAATATTTGTGATAATAATAATGTTAATGATATTAATAATAGTAGTAATAATCATAGTAACAAAATACTACCTTAAAAGTGTTTAAATTGGCTTTCAAAAAGAATGTGTCCCTGCCTAGGCTTGAACCTGAAACCTCTTGCTTAAACACCAACACACCCAAACCATCCAAGCTGTTTGATCTTTTCTAATATGATTCAGGATTAAAACTGTATAACCTAATTATTATCGTATGATCATGATCATATCACCTTTAATTCATCATCCAATTTATCACCATTTCCAATCATCATCATCATCGTTCTAAAAACAATAATGATCATGGTTCTTGAGCCCAATTATTTGTAGCCCACTAACAAGTTAACAAGCCCCCATTAACAAGTAAGATTATTAAAAAAAGTTTACAAGCCCACTTAAATGTAGTTGCTTTTAAAAGGTCCAATCCCTAATAATAACATCCAACCCGAAAATTGGTTTTCATCTACAGACCTCATTCAAATACCACTATTATTTTTATAAGATGGTGATAGATTTGGGTCCATGAGGTTTATTATATGTCAGCCACTTTCTCAAACAATAAATCACAAGTGGCTCTTTAATTTGTTGAACTAATGAAAAGAGGAAAAGTGTTGTAACAACAATGTTGTTGTTTGTATATCCCAAAACAGAATCTGCGAAAACAGTAACAATTATGGGGTGTTTGGCTTCGGTTTGCAACAACAAACCGTTAAACAGAAGTGCACCAGTTTTTCGTTTGAAAAATAAATAAATAAATAAAATAGCAGGTGGCGGTTGTGGTGGGTATGTGGTAACAGAAAAAATGAAGAGCAGGTGGTGATCGAAGGAGGTGAAATTAATGGTGGTTTGGTGGTTTTTCGGATGAGAGAAAGAAGAGAGAGATTGAGATGGTTCACGGTTAGAGATGGTGGTGCAAGGTAGTGGCGGTAATCCGAAGTTCATGGGTGAGATTAGTTGCAACGGTGGTGAAATGAAACATAGAAATAGCTACAGCAACATGGTGGTGAATTGAACATAAACAGAATTAGTAGGTGTGTTAGGTTGATGCATATGGTGTTGTGTGGGTGTTCATGGTTATGGTTGCTTTGAGTGACTCTTGACAACAGTAGTACACCACAAAAGTGGTTCGTTTTCTTGTGTTAAACGTTCAGAAGGAAGAGGAAAAGAAAAAAATATATATTAAAGTGGTAGCCTATAGTTGTCAACTATAAAAAGAAATAATAGAAACATTAGTGCAGCAGCAGTTTGTTGCCGTTTATTGGTGGTCACGGTGGTGGTTAAATGGTGGTGATTGTTAGAAAAGAAAGTGGTGGATGGTGGTTCCCTTATGGTGGTTCGTGGTGATGATGGATGGTATAAAAAATGATAGATAATTTGTAACCGTGTAAGTGTTGTTGGCTTGGGTTTGATCGCACCAAGACAGGAAGTAATAACGGTTAGATGGGTTCAATCCAAAGTGGTGAGGTGGCGGTGGCTCCGGTAAGTAAAAAGATTAAGAGTGGTGATTAGAAGGTGACGGTTTTATGATGAGAGAGGGAGGAGAGATAGAGAGTGGGGGTGATTGTGAGGGTGGTAGTCGCCGGTTTAGGGTGACGGTGGAGTGGTAGTTTAGTGGTGGGTGACGGTGGTTGAATGGTTGAAGAAAGGGAGTTGATGAAGAGTGTGAGATGGTAGATGAAGTTTTTTTTTTTCATTCTCTAAGTGTATGTATGTATATGCTATATATATATAAAGATAATATATAATACTTATTTTATGGAAAAAGTAAATGAAAACACAGTAACTTGGTTAATCATATGATTCAAATCACGGGATATTAAACTGTTAGCCTGCCGACATTTTTAAATTACCGGTTACTATCGTGTTCATCGCTAAACAGTTAATACATAAAAGTGTTCCTAAAAATCCCAAATTTTTAGATTAAATATATTTAATTATTTCACTCATTAACTGTTTGAAACCTGATAAAGAAAGTTTGTTAATTGTTTATTTTTCTGTTCCAATTTGTATGTACGGAGTACAAAAACTTAGATTGAAAAGGTAAAATAATATTTTATCAAAACTATTATCTTTTTAATCAAATTTTGGACCAACCTTTATTTTGAAACCTCATATATTTATATTAGGCCTATTTTAAAAATAATTAAACGTCAACCGAAAGTTACAGACACTTACTGTTTAAGCTCAAAATTTAGTTATATTTAACATACACTATGTATATATATAAATAGTTTTAAATAACAGAATTTACTACACAAATAAATAATAATTAAATTAAATATACCAATATATACACATACTTATATATATTCACATATTTACAAGTATTTGTTCGTGAATCATCGGAAATGGTCGAAGGTCAATTGAATATATGAAACAGTTCAAAAATTTTGAGACTCAACCTAACAGACTTTTCTTATTGTGTCAAAAATACTAAATCGTATTGAGAGTTTGATTTAAAATTAGTCGAAATTTTCCGGGTCGTGACATCCATCCATTCATTTCACCTCCCACCTTCTTCCTCTTTTCTCTCTACTTCCCTTTCATGAACTCAAACACCCATCTTCATAAAATCATCATCTAAATCCGGATCGAGAAGCAAACTTCAAAACAAATTACATTTTCGTGATCCTCTCTTCATCCTCTACGATTTGGTACCAATTTCATAGCTTGGGGTAAAGTTTCTAAAAACTCTAGATTTCTCTAAATTCGTGTTTTTGACTTGAAATGGTGTTAGTTAGTGTCTATGGCTCGTGTATAACATGAATATATGTTTTGTTTGCTCGATTCGTTGTTTTGAGTAACTAGTTTGAACATTTGAAATGGGTGTGCTTAATCCTTGATTTTGGATGAGTTAATGTTGTTAAATTGTTAGAGTTTATGTTTTAAAAGTGTTACTAGCATCTTTAGCATCAATTTGATGTGTAGGTTGATTTGGAAAACATCATTAACATGATTATTGGTTTTGTGATTCTTGATTAGGGTTTGATGAACTCTAAAAGGAAATTTTGATGCTTTGAATGCCATGAAATGTTATTAGTTAGTGATTAGTTGTATTGTATGTTTCATTACCTTCAAAACGGCATATCATATGTGTGAATTGCATTCCCGAATCTTAAAATGCGTTTGTAAACTTGAAACGATGGTTTTGAACATTTAATGACCACTTGACGAGATTTCGGCTATTGTAAATGATGTTTTTGCTTGATGAAAAGTGATTAGTTGTATTCCTTGTCAAAATACCTTTCCGATGATATAAGATACATGTTTTGATTGTTTGCGGGTCATAAATGGTGATTGGTTGAAGTTAGGTTCGAGCATAAAACTTAAAAACTGCCAGAATTCTCTACACAGGTAATGGCGCGACGCGCCATATACCCGCGCTGCGCGCCAAAGTGGTCTGTCCAACTTTGTCGATTTTTGAATAATGTTTGCTATGCTACGCACCTCCGATTCACATGTAACTTGTTCTAACATGCTCATATATGATTAAAAACCTCAGAAAAATAGTTCGGGACCCGACCCGAACGTGTTGACTTTTCGTTGACTTTGACCGACCGAAGTTCGACTTTTTGTCAAACTTAACCAAATGATTGTGCAATCTTCCTAACTTGTTTCTATACTTGTATCTTGCATGAAACTTGACAAATTGATTCACATGCTATATTTAATCGAGTCGTAACGAGCCATAGGACTAATTGAACACATTTCGCCCGACCTTATGACGTAACCGGTTAATTAATACAACTTACTTGTTTAGGTCAAGGCTAAGCAACTATCATGCACACGTTTACTTTGTGAAGTACTTTTATACTCGTGCACTCGAGGTGAGATCATAGTCCCATCTTTCAAACAACTTTTATGCTTTAAACTATGGGATGAGAAACATATACGTATCATACTTTTATACATTGAACACAAGTACGAAAAAGAACATTCCACGTACGGGTTTGAACAAAAAGCCTCAATTCAATTATCATTAGTTACACTTGCAGGGTGTAAACGTGAACTTATATTATGTGATCACATGGGCTTGACGAGCCTCATTCGGACGGTTCGCTACCGTTAGCGGATGAAATATATTTTCGGGTCTAGTGTATGTTCTAACACTACGCAAAGGGTGCAAAACAGTTAAGTTTGATAATTGGGTGCCCGAGATACAAACAACAACTTTGGAATCCAAATGATTTTGATAATCATCTTATACTAAATCTTGTGGTTCAAATACAACGTTTACTAAAACACCTATGATTTCACCAACGTTTTTCGTTGACAGTTTTCTATATGTTTCTCAGGTTCATACTTGGCTATTTGATACATACTTCCGCGTACACTCATACTTGCTCGGAGTCAAGCATACATGCATACACTCTGATTTCTTGCTTGGGGTCAAGCATACATACATACATACGCTAGTGATAGCACCTTTGGATTCAAACATATTGTTTACATACTTACACTATTTTATAGCAACCGCGATTTTAAACTAATTATGTCGCAAGTTACCTCATTTATAATTTATACTTTTGCAAACTTAAAATTGTTGTCGAACAGTTTTGTAAACTAAACTTTGCAAGCATTATACGTTTCAAAAGAATGCGACATAATTTTGGTCAAACGAGTCTCATATAGGGACTACGACCACGTTTCGGGACCTCAGTTAGCGACGCCGTCAATGACGATTTTGGTCGGGTCGCCACAGATGGTATCAGAACGTTGGTTGTAGGGAACTAGGATGTGCATTAGTGTATCTGACAGAGTCGTTGAGACGCATTAGTGAATCTAGACTACAACCGATAGTTAGCCATTTCATTCTGACATACATTTGCTATAGATAGCACTTACTTGAATACTTGTGCATTATACTTGAATCATTCTTAGGCAAACTTCTTGATGGTACCAAGCTTTCATCATACGAATCCGTATTCTGCCCCTTTCTGGTAACACACGTAAATTCAAGATTCATACACGTATGGATGACGACGACTTCATTAGTCACACTTGTTCGGGAACTCTGTCTCCTGGATTGTTATTTGCCACCGTTTCAACTTACTATCGGTTTCCCACTGGTGTTTCTTACTATCTACTTTTTGGTGTTACTACCATCACTACTCTAGGTGAGTATCGTCATCAACATTTATCACTACGGTTGCATGCTACTCGTTATGATGACTCGTTACTCTTTTCATACCTGAATACATTATTGTCTGACTCGAACCGCATTGACGTGAACAAACATTTATACACTTCCCTCGGGGAACGCTTCTTTAGAGTTGCAGAAATTCTTTCGATTTAATACGAGTCACGTTTGAGACGTCGTTACACTTTGTTCATTCTAGATCTTCACAGTTACACGAACTTGATGTTATGGAGTGATGTGGGAATGGAGGTATGAGTTAGCGTAATATAACGACACTCGATCAACGTGGTTATATTACGGTAAGCCATACCAAAGTTCTAATGACTCGTGATGGTGATTGGACTCGATCAACCTAATCACCACCATGTGCCATGTACATGACTTCATTTTTCTTGTTTGAATATCCAAAAACTCCGAGAATGTTGATAACAACCATACCAGGGACACATCTTCGATTATTGTCGAACCATACCCATGCTTCCGAAGGAATGACAAATTCTTTCATTTTCAAACATATGTTACACGTGTATACTATCTCGTTTTCGCACAGTTTTATCGATGAACTACGATATGCTTGTTATGCTCATATCGAGGCGGAAACTTCTCCCGCATTACACTCGTACTTTCGTATAAAGAAACCTTCTACCTAAATTCTCAATGGAGAGAGAGACTCTTCACAGTATACAAGCATTCGTCACGAGGGTGAATAGTCCTAACGAACATTTTCGAAAATCGATAAATCTTCCGCGGCGTGAATTTCTTGAGAAACTTGTTCTATCTAACGTTTTCAAGTCCTAACAAACTTTTTCAAATATACCTTAAAGAAATGTACCTCGTTTTGGATTGAGATTCTCATTTCACTTCTAGATTTCGGAGTGCCTTACAAAAAGCCTCGGGACTACGCTTAAACATGAGTACAACACATCAACCACAACCCGACGGACCGAGCAAACATGTGATTCAAACTTTCGAAACCATAATACGAGTTCGTGTTATCGACTTCAAATTTACTTGAGAAAAGTACTTGCCTTTAGTCAAATTCTCTTATTACAATAATTTTCATTCGAGTATTAACGTCACACTTTTCGAGGACCCGTATAGCCGTGAATGTCATTTTCTTAAATTTTTGAACCGAAGTAGGTGACAAGCGAACCACCGGACCCGAACTCATTCATGAAACAACCGAAAAATTTTTCAATTCCAGGAAAGGCTCAAGACGGCCCGTAGTCGCCAAAAGAGCCATATAAGGGTTAAACGTAAACCTCTCGAATTCCAAGTGGGAAATCGCGTAACGTTAAAAGTCGCACCTTGAAAAGGTGTAGTCCGTTTCGGAAACGTAGAAAGCTAAATCCGCGATATTTTTAGTCCTTTTGAAATTTTGGGGTGTGTTGTGCCCGTTGCTTACCGCTTCGAACTTCCGACTCAAACAAATTCCGTTCATCCTACATTCTGTGTATCAAACTTAAAGGCGTGTCTTGCGAGACAAGAACTTGTTATCCTCTTCGATGAACTTACTATCAACGATAAACCTCACTTCCAAGGAGGACCGGTTGAAACTATAAATCGTGGAACCAAACTTTAAACCAACGTAAAATCGCGACTGTCGAAGTTCGTTGAAATACCCGTTGGAGTACCTTCACTTATTCGTAGAACCGACAACGCAAGATCTTGAGGAAGAAACAACGACTACTACTTTCAACTAAATTTCGGGACGAAATTTCTTTTAAGGTGTAGGTAATGTAACATCCCGCGTTTTTCCGTTAAATTTATTTTTAACACTTTTTTTTTAAATAATACCTTTCGTTATTTAAATTCGTAGTTTCCGTTGACCAACGTTCTTAATTTTTCCCATTATTTAATTATAACATCACTCGTTTACTCGAGCATTTTTAAAATATTCGTTTGGTTAATTCCCGCACCCGCTTTGAAACTTGAGGGACCGAGGTTGCCAAGTGGGCAAACTAGTTGACTAGGTCAACTAGTCAACCCACCTTATCCATCCATTCATTTCACCTCCCACCTTCTTCCTCTTTTCTCTCTACTTCCCTTTCATGAACTCAAACACCCATCTTCATAAAATCATCATCTAAATCCGGATCGAGAAGCAAACTTCAAAACAAATTACATTTTCGTGATCCTCTCTTCATCCTCTACGATTTGGTACCAATTTCATAGCTTGGGGTAAAGTTTCTAAAAACTCTAGATTTCTCTAAATTCGTGTTTTTGACTTGAAATGGTGTTAGTTAGTATCTATGGCTCGTGTATAACATGAATATATGTTTTGTTTGCTCGATTCGTTGTTTTGAGTAACTAGTTTGAACATTTGAAATGGGTGTGCTTAATCCTTGATTTTGGATGAGTTAATGTTGTTAAATTGTTAGAGTTTATGTTTTAAAAGTGTTACTAGCATCTTTAGCATCAATTTGATGTGTAAGTTGATTTGGAAAACATCATTAACATGATTATTGGTTTTGTGATTCTTGATTAGGGTTTGATGAACTCTAAAAGGAAATTTTGATGCTTTGAATGCCATCAAATGTTATTAGTTAGTGATTAGTTGTATTGTATGTTTCATTACCTTCAAAACGGCATATCATATGTGTGAATTGCATTCCCGAATCTTAAAATGCGTTTGTAAACTTGAAACGATGGTTTTGAACATTTAATGACCACTTGACGAGATTTCGGCTATTGTAAATGATGTTTTTGCTTGATGAAAAGTGGTTAGTTGTATTCCTTGTCAAAATACCTTTCCGATGATATAAGATACATGCTTTGGTTGTTTGTGGGTCATAAATGGTGATTGGTTGAAGTTAGGTTCGAGCATAAAACTTAAAAACTGCCAGAATTCTCTGCACAGGTAATGGCGCGGCGCGCCATATACCCGCATGGCGCGCCAAATTGGTCTGTCCAACTTTGTCGATTTTTGAATAATGTTTGCTATGCTACGCACCTCTGATTCACATGTAACTTGTTCTAACATGCTCATATATGATTAAAAACCTCAGAAAAATAGTTCGGGACCCGACCCGAACGTGTGGACTTTTCGTTGACTTTGACCGACCGAAGTTCTACTTTTTGTCAAACTTAACCAAATGATTGTGCAATCTTCCTAACTTGTTTCTATACTTGTATCTTGCATGAAACTTGACAAATTGATTCACATGCTATATTTAATCGAGTCGTAACGAGCCATAGGACTAATTGAACACATTTCGCCCGACCTTGTGACGTAACCGGTTAATTAATACAACTTACTTGTTTAGGTCAAGGCTAAGCAACTATCATGCACACGTTTACTTTGTGAAGTACTTTTATACTCGTGCACTCGAGGTGAGATCATAGTCCCATCTTTCAAACAACTTTTATGCTTTAAACTATGGGATGAGAAACATATACGTATCATACTTTTATACATTGAACACAAGTACGAAAACGAACATTCCACGTACGGGTTTGAACAAAAAGCCTCAATTCAATTATCATTAGTTACACTTACAGGGTGTAAACATGAACTTATATTATGTGATCACATGGGCTTGACGAGCCTCATTCGGACAGTTCGCTACCGTTAGCGGATGAAATATATTTTCGGGTCTAGTGTATGTTCTAACACTACGCAAAGGGTGCAAAACATTTAAGTTTGATAATTGGGTGCCCAGGATACAAACAACAACTTTGGAATTCAAATGATTTTGATAATCATCTTATACTAAATCTTGTGGTTCAAATACAACGTTTACTAAAACACCTATGATTTCACCAACGTTTTTCGTTGACAGTTTTCTATATGTTTCTCAGGTTCATACTTGGCTATTTGATACATGTTTCCGCGTACACTCATACTTGCTTGGAGTCAAGCATGCATGCATACACTCTGATTTCTTGCTTGGGGTCAAGCATACATACATACATACGCTAGTGATAGCACCTTTGGATTCAAACATATTGTTTACATACTTACGCTATTTATAGCAACCGCGATTTTAAACTAATTATGTCGCAAGTTACCTCATTTATAATTTATACTTTTGCAAACTTAAAATTGTTGTCGAACGGTTTTGTAAACTAAACTTTGCAAGCATGATACGTTTCAAAAGAATGAAACATAATTTTGGTCAAACGAGTCTCATATAGGGACTACGACCACGTTTTGGGACCTCAGTTAGCGATGCCGTCAATGACGATTTTGGTCGGGTCGCCACATAACCTTAAGACATAGTCTCCCACTTTGAAAGTCGAGGGCTTTACTCTTTTTTTGTAATAGCCTTCAATCGTTCGTTTGTACGAGGCCTCACGAATCAAAGCCGCCTCTCTTCTTTCTTCGAGTAGATCCAAATTGACTCGAATATTTTCTTCGTTGTCCACATTGTTCACTGTTCTTTCTGTTAGCACTTGTATCTCAGCAGGAAGGACATCTTCCGTTCCGTATGCGAGACTATAGGGCGTTTCCCCATTGCTTCGTTTCGGTGTTGTCATGTGTGTCCATAACATCAAGGGGAGCTCATCAACCCATCCCTTTCTGCATTTGCCTAAGCGTTTTTCAATTCCTTTGATTATGTCTCGGTTGGTTACTTCCACCTGTCCGTTACCTTGGGGATGATATACCGAGGTGAAGTTTTGCTGAATTTCAATCGCTCGCAGAATTTTGGGAAAATCCCCTCTGCAAACTGCTTCCCATTATCCTAGACTATTTCTTGAGAAACTCCGAACCTGCATACGATATGCTCCCAAACAAACTTTTCTACTTGCTTACCAGTGATTGCTTCTAATGGTTTTGCTTCGGCCTACTTGGTAAAGTAATCGATTGCTACTAGTAGGAATCTTGGACTTCCGGGGCTATCGTTGATATGTCTAACTATGTCTATCCCCCATTTCATGAATGGCCAAGCTGAGGTAACAGAGACTAGTTCTTTCTTGGGTAGTCTCGGGACATTCGAGTGGATTTGACAGGATTCACAAGCTTGTAGCACCATCGTTGCATCATGGTGCATCGTAGGCCAGTAGTACCATAGTCTCATGATTTTTGCGACTACTAACCTTGGTCCTGCGTGAAGACCACATATCCCTTCATGCATCTCTTAGATTATAAAAGTTGCTTGCTTTGGCCCCACACATCGAAGTCATGGAGTGAGGAAGGATCTTCTGTATAGCACTCCGTTCATCATTTTGTAGGAGGGTGCCTTTATCCTTATCTTTCTTGCTTCGTTTTTATCCTCTGGTAATTTTCCCGTTTCAAGATATACTTGCAGTGGAGTCATCCACGTTACCTCGTCTTCTTGTATGAGGTCGTTGACTTCTTCTTCTAGGATCGTCTTCTTTTCTAGCACCTCCACCAAGACTTCTTTTGCAAGATGCTCAAGTGTCAACGAAGCGAGTTTGCTCAGTGCGTCTGCCTTCTTATTTTGACTTCGTCGAACATGTTCGATGTCAAAAATTTTGAAGCTTTCGATTAGTTCCTTCGCTTTTATCAAGTACTGCTGGATGGTGGGTTGCCTTGCTTCAAAAGTGCCCATGATTTGGTTAGCCACTAGTTGTGAGTCGACGAAAGCTCGAAGGTGGAGGATCTTTAATTCCTACGCCATTCTCAGTCCTGCGAGTAGCGCTTCGTACTCAGCTTCGTTATTGGTTGTTGTGAATTCGAAACGGAGTGCATAAGTAAACTCTTTTCCTTCAGGGTTTACTAACATCAGACCAGCACCTGATCCATCAGAACTCGACGCACTATCGGTGTACAACATCCATTCTTCACTTTCAATCCTCGGGGTAATGACCTGAGTGGAGTTCTCTGTATCTTCTTCATCAACGCTATCTGTTTTGGCGATGAAGTCTGCCAGAACTTGTCCTTTGATTGCGTGCCTGACTCTGAACTCAATGTCATGTTCACCTAGCTCAATGGCCCATTTGGCCATTCTCCCCAATTTTTCGATTTCGAGAGTACTTTCCTGATTGGTTTGTTGGTAAGCACCACTATCTGATGTGCTTGGAAGTATCTTCTTAGTTTCCTAGCTGTATGGACGAGTGCTAAGGTGAGCTTCTCAAGTTCTGGGTAGTTCAGCTCTGCTCCTTGAAGTACTCGACTAACGAAGTATATCGATACTTGCACTCTTTCTCGTTCGGTGACCAAAACTGTGCTAATGCACTCTTTCGAAGCAGCCAGGTATATGAAGAGTGTTTCTCCTTCCTCGGGTGAAGTCAAGGTATGGAGCTTGGCAATGTACTCCTTCATTTTGATGAATGCCTTCTCAGCCTCTTTGTTCCAGTTTTTCTACTTCCCCAAGCATCCTTTCAAGATTCTGAAGAAGGGTAGTTGCTTTTCTGCTCCCCTTGATATGAACCTGCTGAGTGATGCCAATTTCCCATTCAAACTCTGCATGTCTTTTATGGTTGATGGGGTTTGGAGTTGTTTGAACCTGCTTATCTTTTATGGATTTGCTTGGATTCCCTTTCTGGTGATATAATACCCAAGAAATTTCCCTTCCTCAACTCTGAAGGAACATTTCTTTGGGTTTAGTTCCATATTTATTGCCCGAAGCTTATCGACAGTTTCCTGGATGTCTTCTATTAAATTTTCTTCTTTTCGGCTTTTGATTACCATGTCATCCATGTAGGCTTCTAGATTTCTCCCTAGTTAGTTATGAAAGGCTTTGTCGACGAGCCTTTGATAAGTTGCTCCTGCATTTTTTAGTCCGAAGGGCATCTTTTGGTAGCAATAAATCCCCTTGCCGGTGAAGAAGGATGTTTTTTCTTCATTCTCCTTAGCCATTTTAATCTGGTGATACCCTTTGTAAGCATCCAAGAAGCTTTTGTATTGATACCCGTTGAGGGATTCCACTTTCCAATCGATTTCGGGTAAGGGATAACAATCTTTGGGGCATGCCTTGTTGATGTTGGTAAAATCGACGCACAATCTCCACCCTCCGTCTGAATTTTTTACCATCACGGGGTTAGTGACCCACGAAGGTTATTTAGCTTCGCGAATTATTCCCCCCTGTAACAGACCTTCTACTTCCTTACAGGCCGCTTCATCTCTTTCAGGTGCTAAGTTTCTCTTCTTCTGATGTACCGATTCGAGGTGCTTGTGCTCATTGAGTCGATGTTCTATTACAAAGGGTGTCCCTTGTATATTGATGGTTCGTGGTATCCCGGTCATGTTGCTATTTTCCCAAGTGAATACATCCACATTGGCTTGTAATAGCTTCCGAAGCTTTTACTTAGTGGATGTTGGTAAATTCTTCCCTATGTTGATCTCTTGATATAGAAACATCGATGTTACTGATATCTTTTCTACTTGGGGATCTTCCTTCGAAGCTTCTAGGATGCACTCGGTTGGTTCTTTCATCGTTTCTTTTATTGCTAAGATCACCTTATCCTTGTCGTACGTTGATGCGAGGGTTCTGATACCTTCGTGAGTATGGAACTTGACCATTTGATGCACCGTAGATACAATTATACCCATCTTTTTCATAGCTACCCTCTCGAGCAAAATGTTGTGCGGGGAGTTTGCTCAAAGACTACCACTAAATCAATGGTTTTGGTTCTTGTTAATGGTGACTCGCCTATCGTGAAGTCGAGATCAATTTCCCCAATGGGCCAACATCTTTCTCCGGAGAATCCCACTAATGGTACCCTAGGGGCACCTAATCGTGCTTTGATAGTGGGACTTAGTCGATCGAAGCAATGCTCTTACATTACGTCACATGCACTTCCACTGTCTAGATATATCCTTCAGACTTCTTTGCTGAAATGTTTTCCATTGATGGTGACCGTTAGGTCCGAAGGACATATAGTATCAAGGGCTGGAAACGATATTTCACTCCATTCTCTGATGGCGCGACCTCTTTCTCTTTTCTTATAAGGCTGGTGTGAATCTATCACCAAGATTGCATTTTCTGCTTCTTGCCTTGTGTCTTCTATTTTCTTTTCATGTACCCTCTCTTTTTTTGGTTCTCGAATCAATTTTATGAGATGGGACAGTTTACCCGTCTTAACAGTTTCATCAATGGCTGTTTTGAGGTAGAAACATTCATCAGTATTGCCCAAAATCATTGTGGAAGACACAAAACTTGGTCATGTCCCTGTTCCTCCCTCTGTTGGACATTTTTCCCGGAGCTTTGAACTTATTGGCTGCTTTCTCTATTGCTAGGATTTCCTTGGGGGTTTTTATCAATGCCTCCAAGATCCCAGCTCCGGTTTCTCTTCGGTAAAGATGGAATCTCCCCCTGTCCTCTTTCCTACCATGTTTGTCATCCCTTCTTTCTGATTTCTCTGTTCGCTTATTCATGGGGGCATCATCTAGGACGAAGTTACCTGATGTTTCTTTTGCATCTTGCCATATATATGCTTTTTCTAACAAAGCTTCGTAGGTGATTGGTAGGTCTCGGCTAAGATGTTCAATGAGAGGTCTGACCCTAGATCCATATAACAACCCGGATATTTTCTGGGATTCTAGTAGGTGTGGGATCTGTTGGGTTTCATTAGTATACCTAGTAAGGAAGGCCCTAGAACCTTCGCTATCTTTCTGCTTTATTCCATGGGCGGCCACATGGTTCTTTTTGTGTCGCTTTTGTTGGCTAAACTTAGACTTAAATTGCCGTTTCAGGTCATCGAAGCTAGCTACAAAGTCTTTTGGTAAAGAGTCAAACCAAACCCTTCCATCTACCTTTAACATGTAAGAAAATGCATGACATGCTACGGGTATGTCCCATTTGGCCATTCGTACTGCACCTTCGAATATATTAAGGAAATCATTCGGGTCATCTTTTCCTTCATAGTAAATTAGGTGTGCGGGAATTTTCATTCCATCGGGGAATGCACAATGCTGGATGTTGGGCACAAACAGGGGGTTTTTTGGTTTACCCAGAAGTTGTTATTGGTCGCAATCGGGGGTAGTATCTGGTTTACCCAGGTGGTGGTCATTTGTTGTGGTGAGTGATTCTAATTTTGGAAGTAAGCGTGGTTGGTCACTGGTTGCACTGAGGCATTTGGTAGGTTGCTTACAGGGGTTGTTTTTACACATGGTATGTTGGGAGTGACATAAGGGTTTCCTTGGGCCCATACATATTGGTTTGGTTGCCCGATGCTACCCCAACTTGGGTAAGGGGGAGGTATATGCCTGTTTGGTGCTTGTTGTGCTATGGACACGGTCGGAACTGGCACATTGCAGGTATAGAGGGGTGTCGTAGGTATAGTTAGGGTTACCTGAGATACGCTTGTGGTTTCCCTTGTCCGAGTCATAGTTTCTGTTGACGAGTTTGCTGCCAAGCTTCTGGGCTGCGGGTTTTGGTTCGGAGGTTCCATTTCCAGCTCCTCGGCATATTCCTCGCTTTCGTATGTTAGCACCCTTCTACTTTGCAAGATCTCGGTGTCCCTTAAACTCTTTATTACCGATCTGATGTGATCGTCATTATTTAAGACGAAGGTTTTATCTATCAACGGAGGTGGTTCTGCAGAATGCGAGCCATGATGGTTTGTTGAGACGAATACAGCAGGAGTGGTTGGTGACCTGGTCAAGGTCCCCACAGTTAAGAACTCTAGCTGTGTTGAATCTGAGGTTTGTGTGATTCGGGTGGTGTGAAACCCGGAGGTATGTAACTGGAGTCCACCATGACATCGGTTCTTGTCCAACAAGATGAGTAAGATGTGAGTCCTATGGATGGCGCCAATTGTTTGTAAAATAACCGGAGATTAGTATTGATATGGGGATATACAAGTCACGGAGATTGAGGATTGAGTGATTATGATTTTAGCTTTGTTCGCTGGCGATTTCCCGAAGGTAACAATCAGGTGATTGTTTTACGCCACCGAAGCAGATGATGTAACATGATTGTGTTATTATGTGTGTGTTTGTTGAATGAGTCATGTATCCTGCATTCTATTCTATTTATAAGTGGGATGGAGCGACTTCCTATACCAGCTCACTAGTTCCCAATGGTTTTGGAATACTAGTTGACCTTTCCATTTTAGTAAACCTGCAGAGGAAAGTGATCTTGTTCCTTTCCTTTGTTGTACAGGCTTGCAGCCGAGCTAGGAATAGTTTCGCTAGCTTGACTTTGTAATTGACCGAGGTTTTATGGGCTCTAAGATCACTATTGTTGCTCTGATTTCAGGACCTCGTTCATTGTAGCCAAAGTTTCCTTCGTACTATATATTGTGGCCAAATTCTCCGAAGCAAACTGCGAAGCTGGTAAACGGGCCGGAGGTGGGGTACACTATCAAGAACCAAATAAGTAGTTCATATGAAGGTTTGAATGGAGGTCATGAAAGTTTAGTGGAATACAAGTCTTCATCCACCGTCACTATATAAGACAACTTTGGTTTTAACATCTCAAAACACCTAAATGATGTGGTTTTGGTATGTTCCTTTAATAAATCAATTGTTGCTTGAGCAAAATCTGCATTCAGAACATGTCATTTCTACTTTTGTGCAGTCATCTGTTATTTCTACCCGGATAACAGTAACTACAAGCTGATAATAAACACTCAATTTCACATTCACCGGTGAATGAATTCACCCAAAACTATCTTGTTTGATACCATAATGAAAGTAGCCATGCTGATGCATGTATGCAAGGCCTTGAAATACATTGAAGCAGAGATCTCTAAATTGTGACTCGCTGTCATCACCCCTAAAAAATTGACAAAAATTAAAGTAAGTAGATTGAAAGATAGTGAAGTTGAAAAGGACACATTCCCTATCAGGAGCACACCATCGAAATCCTAGGGGAACTTTTAGCTGAGCTAAAAGATAATGAAAATGATAATCTAAAGGACTTTCTTTTAGCTGAACTAGCATGGAAATCTAGCAGTAACAACATGTCTTTATAATGTAGTGAATTAAGTGAACTTTTTCTTGTCTTGGTTGATTTTTGAATATAGACATATGTAACAGTTTTTCTTTAACAATATTTTCGCAACCATAAAAACAATAAACAAGAGACAAAGCCCACTTCATTATAACTAAAATTTTTGTGTCTGAAACTTACATCTGCTGATCGTCAGTTTGGTAAATATTCTAATTAACTGGCAATAAAAAATAATTCCGTACATTCATCGTCAAAAATACATATTAACAAAATTCCACAGCAGTACACAAGTAAACAAAGAATACATCATACCACTTCTTCCGGTTGACTTATTCATGAGCTTCAAGAGTGAATAATCAACAGTTAGTGGATTGGTAAAGCCTACAAATATCAAAGTAGATTACACATTTAAGAATTCATGATTTATAAACCCTAAGAAATCTGTGAATACAATTCATTAATCATTAAACAACCATAACTAAATGTGAATTCTAATCTATTTCCCAAATACAAATACCTAAAATGATTTTAACAATCATAAATTATAAGAATTTCAACATAGCATGCACAAACAAAAAGCTTCCAAATGCAAATCTGGATCAGATTTCAGATATGACTTTTCAACTCAAAAGTGTTCAGTTATATTACTATCGAATACAATGTGAATCACCCTGATCCACACCTACCACAACTCATGAGAAAAAACCCATTAAAACATTTATAAGTCAAATACAGTCTTAAATGATGTTTGTATTATAATTAAACAACATAGAATATGGAAGTAAATGTTTTGAATGCTAATATCAACATAAAACTAATGTTAGCTATTTTGTTTAAAAACAGTACGGGATCACCCAGGGGGACTTAACCACCCACGCGTCCACATTCATCTCCTGCAGTTGCATAACTCGCCCCCAACTGCTGCCCAAGAGGAAACTCGGCCCAATTTGAGGGCATGGGCTATCAAACCCCCCCACCCCACCCCCACTGCCCCAGTCATGTGATGTGCGGAAGGCACCCTTCGGTGGAATTCAAGGGTAAAGAGGTAACCTTGTGTGCAATAATGCACCCCACGAGAGTCGAACTCCTGACCTTTCTCTAAGAGAGACAGACCACTACCACATATACTACAACACAAGGTTAATGTTACCCGAGCACTCAACACCAACCATCTTGCAACCTTTACTTTTACGATTGTGAATCCCTTGCTTCAGTTGCTAGGGCCGATTTGATCATAAACAAGCATCAATTGGCATTTTGGATTAAAGTATGTGTGAAAATGATGAACATAAGAATATAGATGCAGAAAGCCACAAAAGATAAACATTTAGATCAGAAACGAAGCCATAATTTTCTGTAATATAACTAATAAACATTACAATAATAATTACAATAGATCTAGACATCGATTTGGCATATTCATGGTGAGTGAAAGCATCAAACACCATGGATCCTCTCCACCATGAGGGTGAAGAGGTGGAAAATGTATTAATCAATAAATGAACCAAGAACTGATTATATATATGCCTCTGTCATGTCACCCATACGCCTGACAGCTTGACTGTACGGCTGACAGATTCACTCGCACGAGTGACCGAGTCACTCGTGTGGCATATATATTACAGTGTTTTGTCACATATGCTCCTGTGACGTGAGTTTCCTTGTGTTCATACGATCCTAGGTGTACAACATAAATGTTAAAGTACATAGTCTATTCGACTGCGAAGAACATCCTAAAAATGCACTAACAGACTCTCCCTTGGACGTTGTTGGCAAATTTGTTGATGTCGAAATTGTTGTTGTAAACACCTCTTGTAATCTTCAGTTAGTTTCTGCAATGGTACCATAATCTTCTGTATCTCCTGCTCTGTGAAAATTTTTCAAAAATATGTGACAATTTAAACTCCGAACATCATGATTTTGCCATTGAAGTCAAAATTCTATCGTCATCCCGTAGTTTCTTCAACTGTGCTTGAACGTGTTTCCCGTAGCACAATTAGCAGCAAAACTCCCCCTAAGACTGAGCTGAGATTTATCTTTAACTTTCATCAACTTTCATCTCCGTCGATTGTTATGCAAACAACCTCATTCTAGATATCTGTTGTGAAGTTGTAGACTTTTCTTGACTTAAGCTGAAGTGTCGAAACTCTAGAAGCTTCCACTTCAAAGTACATGGGCTCATCTTTTAACGACCCGTCTGAATCCATCTGGATGAATACATTACATTTGGTTACATCGCGAGGTTGATAATGCTAAAAACGAACATATATTTCATAGCATTATTCCTCAAGAAAGACAAGCTTTTAGTTGTAATTGTTCTATTTAAAAGTAATATTCGTTTAAATAATAAAAGGTGAAGACAAAAGAAAAAAGACAGATTCGACGAATTGAAGACGCAAACGACCAAAAAGCTCAAAAGTACAAAAGACAATCAAAGAGGTTCCAATTATTGATAAGAAACGTCTCGAAATTACAAGAGTACAAGATTCAAAACGCAAAGTACAAGATATTAAATTGTACGCAAGGACGTTCGAAAATCCGGAACCGGGACCAGAGTCAACTCTCAACGCTCGACGCAACGGACTAAAAATTACAAGTTAACTATGCACATAAATATAATATAATATTTAAATAATTCTTATAATTATTTAATATATTATATTTATTTAAAACCGTCGGTAAGCAAAGAGCCAAACTCCTCTGAGCTGTAATTTCAAACTCCGCGACTCGCGGAGTTTGAAGGCAAAATTGGCCGCGAGTCGCGGACCCCCAAAATGAGAAACTGCCTATAAAGCCAACCGAATTCTGAGCATTTTTCATCATCTTTTTTCTCCTCATTCATACGTAAAATATATATATATTTATAATTTATATTTTAATTTTAATTATAATTCTAATAATAAGGGTATGTTAGCGAATGTTGTAAGGGTGTAAGTCGAAATTCTGTCCGTGTAACGCTACGCTATTTTTAATCATTGTAAGTTATGTTCAACCTTTTAATATTAATGTCTCGTAGCTAAGTTATTATTATGCTTATTTAATCCGAAGTAATCATGATGTTGGGCTAATTACTAAAATTGGGTAATTGAGCTTTGTACCATAATTGGGGTTTGGACAAAAGAACGACACTTGTGGAAATTAGACTATGAGCTATTAATGGGCTTTATATTTGTTTAACTAAATGATAGTTTGTTAATGTTAATATAAAGATTTACAATTGGGCGTCCCTATAAATTACCATATACACTCATTCGGAGACGATGGGCGGGGTATTTATATGTACGAATAATCGTTCATTTAACCGGACACGGGAATGGATTAATAGCCACTAGAATAATTAAAACAGGGGTGAAATTATGTACAAGGACACTTGGTATAATTGATAACAAAATATTAAAACCTTGGGTTACACGCAGTCGACATCCTGGTGTAATTATTAAACAAAGTATTAAAATCTTGTTACAGTTTAAGTCCCCAATTAGTTGGAATATTTAACTTCGGGTATAAGGATAATTTGACGAGGATACTCGCACTTTATATTTATGACTGATGGACTGTTATGGACAAAAACCAGACGGACATATTAAATTATCCAGGACAAAGGACAATTAACCCATGGGCATAAACCTAAAATCAACACGTCAAACATCATGATTACGGAAGTTTAAATAAGCATAATTCTTTTATTTCATATTTCATTTCCTTTATTTTATATTTAATTGCACTTCTAATTATCGCATTTTTATTGTTATTATATTTAATTGCAATTTTAATTATCGCAAGTTTATTTTATCGCACTTTTATTATTCGCAATTTCATTATCGTTATTTACTTTACGCTTTAATTTAAACCTTGTATTTATTTTATATTTTACATTAGGTTTTAACTGCGACTAAAGTTTTAAAATCGACAAACCGGTCATTAAACGGTAAAAACCCCCCTTTATAATAATAATATTACTTATATATATATTTGTATTTCTATAAAAGTAAACTAATATAGCGTTAAGCTTTGTTTAAAAAGATTCCCTGTGGAACGAACTGGACTTACTAAAAACTACACTACTATACGATTAGGTACACTGCCTATAAGTGTTGTAGCAAGGTTTAAATATATCCGTTCTCTAAAAAAATAAATATCTTGTGTAAAATTGTATCGTATTTAATAGTGTTTTCTGCTAAAATTTAATAGTATTTTATACCCCTTAGCTTTGACATCAAGTTATTTTTGGCGCCGCTGCCGGGGAAATCTTAAACGCCGGAAGCGCAACGCTAATATAAAAAAAAAAAAAAAAAATTTACGTTTTTTTTTAATTATTCGAAAATATAAAAAGAAAAATAAAAATATAAGTATTTTTAAGATTTTGTTAAATATTTAAGTTTTATAAAGTTTCTTTATTTTTATATAAGTTTTATTTAAGTATTTTGTTTTTATTTAAAAACATATAAACAAAAAAATATATATATAAATCTAGTTTTAAGATTTTTATTTATAAAATTATAAAGTAATTCTATTTATTTAAGTTTTAAATATAAGTTTTTATTATACACATATTTTTTTTTAAACAGAAAAATGAAAAACAGAAAATAAAAAAAAATAAATAAAGAAAAATGCGTCGAATTTAAATAACCTGTCAGTTGAAAACTGGAACCCCGCGACTCGCGGGGTTTGATGCTTTAAATACCGCGACTCGCGGAGATACTCTGACACCGACAGAAACCCTAAACTGCATTTATTACGGATAATTATTAATTATAATTATTATTAACCCTAATTATTATTATTATTATTATTATTAGTTTTATTTTAATTTAAGTTTTATTTAATTTATATTTTAGTTTATTAAGTTTAATTAAATTGTAAAATTAATAGTTTTAATAAATAAATAATATAAAAATAATATTTTTATAAAAATTGTACTTTTTACAACTTTTTGTATATTTTTATTTTTTGTCCCTTTTTAATCGTTTTAGCGTAATATTTGTATTTTTAGCTCATATTTAGTTTTAAACTTAGTTTTTGCCATAGTTATTTTTACTTCTAGATTTTTAGGCTTTGCCGTAGAATTCCTTAAGTGCTTTTTCTTTAGACTAAGATTTAGGTGCTTTAGAATTTTGCGACGCCTTTTTAAGTTTTAGTTTCTTTTTAAGTTATTTTCATTTGGGATATAGTTTTTCCTGTAAGCTTTAATATTTTTAGACACCTTTTACTATGTACCAATTATCATTCCAATTAGTTATCTCAATTTGCGATTATAATTTTAAGTTAGTTGTAGTAATAAGGTTAGGTTAGTCAAGTATTTTTAATTTTTATAAGTTTCTTTTATTTTTCCGTCACCTTTTATTTTTCAACCATTTTTCTTTTTCGACCTTTTTCGACGAACTCTTTTTCTTTCTTATTTCTCGCTATTCTGGTTTTAGGACATAGATTTTTATTCTACTTCTTATCTAAATTTCTTAAAATTACGAAAATTTATTTTAAGTGGTTAAATTGATAGACATCAAAATTTTCTGGTTCGTAGTAATAGTTGGATTTGTACGTGGACCGGGTTATTGGAGCCAAACAGTACTCAATTATATTGAGACCAAACGAATCCTGCCCCTCTGCTGCATCTTTTGGCTATTCGAAACGTGGGCAAAATCAGAAAAGTCTATTGATTGGATAACTTATTATAATTTTTCTTTCCTTTTAAAAACTAATAGGATATTCAGTGAATGCACCGAGCAAGACGTTCACCACCTTTTGTACGTTCACCACCTGTAACTAGATCAAGACATTTAGCAAATATTACCACCGTTGATTTTTCTTTAGAATCGTCATCCAGTCGACCAAGTACTTCAGTTCAAATTTCCGATAATCCATTTTTTGAACCCGACCTCACAATTGAGAATCCGGAGAATATTCAGGAACGGTTCGTAGATCCTGAACCATTAAACTTTCCTCCGGAACCACCAATCATTCAAAAAGAGATTGTTGAGGAACGAACCATTAAATCAGAATCCTCTAGTGATTCCGATTCAACAAATTCAATTATGGAGAATCTGGAACCTTTAAGTATGGAAGACCGAATGAGAGCTAAACGCACTGGCCAAGGTCACGCAATTACTCATCCAGACATTAATGCGCCAGATTATGAAATAAAAGGACAAATTCAACACATGGTGACTAATCAATGCCAATTTAGTGGTGCGCCGAAGGAAGATCCAAATGAACATCTACGTACCTTTAATAGGATCTGCACACTATTTAAAATCCGAGAAGTGGAGGATGAACAGATATATCTCATGTTATTTCCCTGGACTTTAAAGGGAGAAGCCAAAGATTGGTTGGAATCGTTACCTGAAGGGGCGATCGATACATGGGATGTTTTAGTTGACAAATTTCTTAAACAATTCTTTCCTGCATCTAAAGCCGTAAGACTTCAAGCAGAAATTGTTACGTTTACACAGAAACCAAATGAAACTCTATATGAGGCGTGGACTAGATATGGAAAGTTATTAAGAGGATGTCCGCAACATGGTTTAGACACCTGTCAAATAGTACAAATATTCTACCAAGGATGCGACATCACTACAAGGAAAGACATAGATATAGCAGCTGGTGGTTCTATTATGAAGAAAACCGAAACTGATGCTTACAAAATTATTGATAACACTGCTTCCCACTCACATGAGTGGCACCAAGAAAAAGATATCATTAGATCATCTAAAGCAGCAAGAGCCGATTCTAGCCATGACTTAGATTCCATTTCCGCAAAGATAGATGCTGTGGAGAGACGAATGGAAAAGATGACTAAGGATATTCACTCAATACGAATTAGTTGTGAGTAGTGTGGAGGACCACATTTGACAAAAGATTGTCTCAGTATTGAATTAACAATGGAACAAAGAGAGAATATTTCATACATAAACCAAAGGCCTGGAAATAATTATCAGAATAATTATCAACCGCCAAGACCTATTTACAATCAAAACCAGAATTATAACAGAAATATTCCATACAACAACCAACAAGGTCCTAGCAATCAACAAGTATTCAATAATACTTACAATCAGCAAAGACCTAATTTTCAAAACAAACCACCACAACAAACCGATGATAAAAAGCCGAATTTAGAAGATATGATGACAAAGCTAGTTGAAACTCAAACGCAGTTTTTCACATCTCAAAAACAAACCAATGAACAAAATGCTCAAGCATTTAGAAATCAACAAGCTTCTATTCAAAATCTGGAACAAGAAGTGAGTAACCTAGCAAGGTTAATAGGTGAAAGAAAACCGGGAAGTCTACCTAGTGATACAAATGCTAACCCCCGGAATGAAACAGCTAAAGCCATTACCACAAGAAGTGGTACAACACTTAAACCACCTGAAATACCTGTAACTTCTGATGAAGCTATTCCTACTCCACAAGAACCATAACCTGATCAAGATAAGGAAAAAGAACTGGTAGTTGAAAAGGTTAATGAAGATAACACAGTTAAGGCTAAACCTTATGTTAAACCATACCAACCACCACTTCCTTACCCAAGTAAAATGAAGAAAGAGAAACTTAAAGCCGAGCAATCCAAATTCTTGGATATGTTTAAACAGGTAAATGTAAATCTTCCTTTCATTGATGTGATTTCAGGAATGCCTAGATATGCCAAATTCTTGAAAGATCTAATTTCAAATAGAAAGAAAATGGAAGAACTCTCGGCTGTTACTATGAATGCTAATTGTTCAGCAGTGCTGTTGAATAAGATACCAGAAAAACTATCTGATCCAGGAAGTTTCACAATTCCATGTTTTCTGGGTAGTCTTAGTTCAATAGAAGCATTGGCAGACTTAGGTGCTAGTATAAATCTAATGCCGTATTCACTATATGCTAAACTAGACCTTGGAGAATTGAAACCAACCAGAATAAGCATACAACTAGCCGATAGATCAATAAAATATCCTAGAGGGATAATGGAGAACATGCTAGTTAAAGTTGGTACTTTAGTATTTCCAGTAGATTTTGTTGTTTTGGACATGGAAGAAGATTCTCAAGTTCCTCTCATATTAGGAAGACCATTCTTAAACACGGCTAAAGCAATGATAGACGTGTTCGGTAAGAAATTGACCCTAAGTATAGAGGATGAGAGTGTTACATTTTCAGTTGATAGAGTAATGCAACAACCGCAATCTACCGATGATACATGTTATTATATTCAAACTATAAATGCACATGCAGAATTATTAGAAGAATTTCCAGAATTACAAGGAACAGGAGAATGTTCTTTAGGAGAAGGTAATGAACCAATTGATGAAGCTGAAATGTTAGCTACACTTATAGCTAATGGATATGAACCAACAACAGAAGAAATTCAAATGCTAAAAGAAGAAGACAGATATCGATACAAATCATCGATAGAAGAACCTCCGAAATTAGAGTTAAAGCCACTTTCAAACCATTTGGAATACGCTTATTTACATGGTGAATCTGAATTACCTGTAATAATATCGTCTTCTCTTACTAAAAATGAGAAATCACAACTCATTTCTGTGTTGAAAGCTCATAAACCAGCCATTGCATGGAAGATTCATGATATTAAAGGAATAAGTCCTTCGTATTGCACACATAAAATCCTTATGGAAGAAGGTCATAAAACGTATGTGCAACGCCAACGAAGACTAAATCCTAATATGCAAGATGTAGTTAAGAAAGAGATTATTAAACTGCTAGATGCAGGTTTAATTTATCCAATCTCTGATAGTCCATGGGTAAGCCCAGTTCAATGCGTACCTAAGAAGGGTGGCATGACTGTCATTACAAATGAAAAAAATGAGCTTATTCCTACTAGGACTGTAACAGGATGGCGTGTGTGTATTGATTATAGAAAATTAAATGACGCCACCAGAAAAGATCACTTTCCCTTACCTTTCATAGATCAAATGTTGGAAAGATTAGCCGGAAATAGTTACTATTGTTTCCTAGATGGATTTTCTGGATATTTTCAAATTCCAATAGCACCCGAAGATCAAGAGAAAACCACATTCACGTGCCCTTATGGTACTTTTGCTTACAAACGCATGCCATTTGGACTTTGCAACGCCCCTGCAACCTTTCAAATGTGTATGATGGCGATTTTTCATGACATGATAGAAGAATGCATGGAAGTTTTCATGGATGACTTTTCAGTCTTCGGTGATACATTTGAATCATGTCTGGTTAATCTGGAACGAATGCTTATTAGATGCGAACAATCAAATCTAGTTCTTAATTGGGAGAAATGTCATTTTATGGTTAAAGAAGGCATCGTTCTTGGTCATAAAATTTCAAAAGAAGGAATTGAAGTGGATAGAGCTAAAGTAGATGTAATTGCTAAACTTCCACATCCCACCAATGTTAGAGGAGTTAGGAGTTTTCTAGGGCATGCCGGTTTTTACCGACGTTTCATAAAAGATTTTTCAAAAATTGCCACTCCTATGAATAAACTCCTAGAAAAGGATACTCCATTCATCTTTTCAGATGAGTGTATCAAATCTTTTAATATTCTTAAAGAAAAACTCACTAATGCGCCGATCATGATCACACCAAATTGGAATCTACCATTTGAACTAATGTGCGATGCAAGTGATTTTGCAATGGGAGCCGTTTTAGGACAAAGGATTGAAAAACGATTTCAACCTATATATTATGCTAGTAAGACGTTACAAGGAGCACAAACAAACTATACAACTATTGAAAAAGAACTCCTTGCTATTGTCTTTGCTTTTGACAAATTTCGATCATATCTCGTTCTAGCAAAAACGGTGGTCTATACCGACCATTCTGCTCTTAGATACCTATTTTCAAAACAAGATGCTAAACCAAGATTAATCCGTTGGATCTTACTCTTACAAGAGTTTGATATTGAAATCCGAGATAAAAGAGGAGCAGAAAATCTCGCCGCTGATCATCTTTCTCGTCTTGAAAATCCCGAATTAGAAGTTCTAAATGAATCAGCCATACAAGACAACTTTCCTGATGAATATCTATTGAAGATAGATTATAAAAAAATACCATGGTTTGCAGACTATGCAAACTATTTAGTATGTGGATTCCTTGAAAAAGGATTATCGTACCAAAGACGAAAGAAATTCTTCAGTGATATAAAACACTATTTCTGGGAAGATCCACATCTGTTTAAAAGTTGTCCAGATGGAATAATACGCTGATGTGTATTTGGAGATGAAGCTAGTAAAATATTAAACCATTGTCACACAGGACCAACATGAGGGCATTATGGGCCTCAACTAACAGCAAGAAAAGTTTATGATGCTGGATTCTATTGGCCTACAATTTACAAAGACGCACACCTTCTTTGCAAATCCTGTGATGCTTGTCAAAGGGCCGGAAAAATAAGTCAACGTGATGAAATGCCACAAAATGTCATCCAAGTATGTGAAGTATTTGACATTTGGGGTATAGACTTTATGGGTCCATTTCCAAAATCTCATAATAATCTATATATACTCGTAGCCATTGATTATGTATCTAAATGGGCGGAAGAACAAGCTCTCCCAACTAACGATGCACGAGTTGTAGTCAACTTTTTAAAACGTCTTTTTGCAAGGTTTGGAACACCGAAAGCTTTAATAAGTGATCGGGGTACTCATTTCTGTAATAATCAACTTGAGAAAGTTCTTAAAAGATATGGAGTAACTCATAAAATCTCCACCGCATATCATCCACAAACAAGTGGACAAGTTGAAAATACCAACCGAGCCTTAAAACGTATTCTAGAGAAAACCGTAGGATCAAATCCGAAGGAATGGTCCATTAAATTGGAGGATGCACTCTGGGCTTTTAGAACAGCCTACAAAACTCCAATTGGAACCACACCTTTTAGACTTGTTTATGGAAAAGCATGTCATCTTCCAGTAGAAATTGAACACAAAGCATTTTGGGCTTTGAAAACATGTAATCTTGATTTACATGAAGCTGGACGTCTACGATTAAGTCAAGTAAACGAATTAGAAGAATTAAGACATGAAGCATACGAAAATTCGTTAATCTATAAAGAAAGAACGAAGAAATGGCATGATAAAAGAATCAGAAGTTCAAAAGAATTTAAAGAAGGAGACAGAGTTCTTCTTTTCAATTCACGATTCAAGCTATTTCCTGGAAAATTGAAATCAAGATGGTCTGGACCATTCATAGTCAAAAGAGTTTTCCCATACGGAACGATAGAATTAATAAATTCAAATGGGATTGAATTTAAAGTTAATGGTCACAGAGTTAAACATTACATACATGGTCCGATGGAAGTCGACAACGAAGTTAATCACAATTTCGACACCACAGCTAACTAAGTGTGGGGAGAATCAAGTCTTTAAAGGATAATATGTATTTCTGTTAGAGTTAGATTGTCTGTTTTCGTGTAGTTCTCGAAAATGGAACCCGAATGGTCTTTCCCTAGCAGACCCTAAAGAACTAGTCTTCTCCCCCCATTCTGAATTTTTATTTTTTTTTAGGTTTTTACGAAATGAAGACTGCCTGTGAACTAAACCATGGTCTAATGCTACACGCTTTGATCACTAAACGTAATAATGACATACTACCGAGTGAATTAGTATCAGTAATCAGAGAAAGAATGGACGGAGTTAGAAAAGAATCCAGATGCGAAGATAATAAGTTACAATTTGGTAAAGGAAAATCAAAATCCGCAGCAAAAAGAAGAGCACGACACCTAGAACGATGTCACAAATGCGGAAAATGGTCTCATGGAGGTAAATGTTCAAATAATCAAACCTATTCAAATACCGAATTTGTTACTTTATGCAGAGACGGACCGTTCATATGTTTAGAAGAAAAGACACTGAATGCTCGAGGTTACGCCTATGTAGCTATGGAAAACCAATTAAACCGACTATCTTATGAATAGGATAGATCATATAACTAAGAAATCTATTTCACAGGTATGTTTGTACAGTTTTTATTTTATTTATTTTTATTTTTAAACCTTTTGATGATAAACGCTAATTTGTTCGCTATAAAGTATTAAATTGGTATTAAATAAAATTAGGTTTGGCGACCGAAATTATTGATATCATTCAAAAATTTATTACATCACTGCGAAATTTAACGTTTATTCTTAAGGTATAAATATCTTTAAACAATCAACCCAAAATATTTCAAAAATTCGTCATGAGTTAAATTAGGTCTTGGAACCGAAATTACTTTACCAAAAAGAGGGGCGCATATTTTTGATAATATTTGATTGATTAAAGTGGGATAAAAAGCCAAAAAGATTTTTAATTTTATTTTTACCATGTTTTTAAAATTAATATATAAATCTTAAATTAATATTGTAAACTTTGTAAAAACAATATATTTAAAATTGAAATATTTGAAAAATTAATATAAGTTTGGTGTGAATTTATAATATGAATTTTTAAATTAAGTTTGGTGTGAATTTTTAATTTTTAAAATATGAATTTTTTAATTTTATGCATTTTAAATTTTAAGTTTGGTGCGAACTTTTAATATTAATTTTGAATTTTATATTTAAATTGTGTGAATTTAAAAACAAAAATTTACTTTATCTCATTAAGTTAAAAATATGATTTTTAAAATTCGTCGTAAGTTGAAGACTAGGTCTTTGAACCGAAATTGCTTTACCCAAGGGAGGGACGAGAACTTTTATTATCATTGTTTTTAATCTTATTGAATTAAAGTATGCCAAAAACATTAAAAAACCAAAAATCTTAACTTTTAAAACAATAGCTACAAAAAGACAAATTTTAAAATTTTGTCGAGGGACAGACTAGGACATCGATCCGAAACGACCTCGTCCTCAATAATAAGGAAAACAAAATTTTAAAAATTATTTACTTAATTGTTTTATAAGTTAAAGATTATATAAAAAAAAAATAAAAAAAAATATACCAAACTCCGCGACTCGCGGAGTTTGAAGGCTTAAATGCCGCGAGTCGCGGGACGACCGGAAATCAGAAAAAAATAAAGAGCTGGAACAGATCAGTCCCAACCCACAAAACACACAAATACTGCGAACATAAACACGCAAAAACCCGAAAAATACACCCCAAAATCACAATTTTTAACCGTTAATCACCAAATTTTTTACTAAAATCATGTTGAGAAGGATGCTATCTAGGAATTACTCAAGAAAAACGACTGAAAGGGGTGAATCTTCATCCCAAGCCCGCAATGCTCCTGCTGAGAATGTGGAACAACAGGAGGTGGATAACTACTACAAGCAGGATATACCGCATCCAGTCATGACATTTTCTGATATGCACTTGGAAGAGTTGCACCCGAACCTGAGATTTGACAGACTTTGGATAGATTATCCAAAATATCAAAGGGGTTTGCATACTCTTCATTCTAAGGTTGTTGAGGTACCTAGGGTCATAGAATGGGGACCCTTAGAAGCTGTAGAATTGGCCGGGCCAATTAGGGAATTACTTGTACAGAGGTATGGTAATTCTACTTTTAATGACTGGGTACATTTATTCACCATGCGTAGACCTGTATATAAAGTATGGTGTGAAGAATTGTTGTGTAGTATAGAGTTGAATGATCGGGTAGCTAGTTTAACCGATCGTTCTTTTATTAGATTTTTGTTAGGCGGTTCGATGCGCCACATGTCTTTACTAGACATGGCTCAGGCTTTACGTATATATACGCCTGAGGAGTTAGCATCCGCCGATTGTAGAGGGTTGATACTAAACGGTAGAAAGATAGATGAAAATTTTGATACACACGGTGTGTGGAGTCAAATGACAAGCCATCACCGTTTCAAAGGGGGAAATTACTCTTATTTGGATATAGATAGAGCCGAATTAAGAGTGATTCATAGGTTTTTAGCTAATTCGATTACACAAAGGGGTAAAAACAAGGAAAAGGTAAATGAACGGGATTTGTTTTACCATATGTGTATTCGAGACCCACAAAGCGCTGTAAGTATACCGTATTGTGTGGGTTATTATTTATCAGCTATGGTTCGGGGGATGAGACCGCATAGCATAATAGGAGGTGGTATTTTTATTACTTTGATTGGTGAATATCTCGGTGTGGATATAAGTCGGGGGGGATTATTAGTAGAAGAACCAGAACCCCGAGATACTATAGGTTTAAATGTATACCATATTGCGAAAGTTTTGAAGAGGCGAAATAACGCCGCAGTACCATACCATGGTAGACATCCACAGGTTGAGAGAAACCAACAGCAAGGTAATGTAGGAGGGGGGAATGAGATGCAAGAAATGCAAAGGTTTATAGCTTCTCATGAGTACGAAAATGCTAGACAGAGAGCATTTGAAGATTGGCAAGTTCATCAGAACCAAATCATAGCTCATTGCCAACATATAGGTAGAAACTATATTCCTACACCGAAACCCATCTTCCCTCCCTGGTCTATAGAGATGCAGCCACCGTATCCTACGTATAACCCTGCCGAAGCATTCTATAGCACCTATGGTTATGCCTGGAACCCCTATTGGTATCAATATCATCCCTAGTTTACTTATTATATTTTTTTTATTTTGTAATTTGTAATGATTGATACGTTTAATACTTATGTTAATATTGTAATAGTTTTTATAATTTTCTAACTTTTATTCTTAGATTTTAATAATTTTTGAATGTGGGTTAATATACCAAACTTCAAAAATATGTATATATGTTTGCAGTTTATCTTATGTACACAACAGGGTAAAACAACGCATTTTCAAAGACTGGCATTAAGTTCAGCAAAAGCAACTAATTTTGACGACAAGATGCAAAATATATGTGAAATAACAACAAGACGGAATGAACAAATGATGTGCACCATTTATCATTCAGCAAACAAACGCCAATATGTTTGGAAACTTTGGTAAAATTTAATCAATTTCACGCAAATCACCCTCAATAATTTAAATTGTTACTGATTTCTTGCAAATGAGGGCATTGCAAGATCTTAAGTGTGGGAAGGGGTTAAATTCTTTCGGATTTTAAAATTTTTTATCTTATACACTTGGTTATCATTAGAAATACAAGTAAAGTAGTAGTTGTATTAGAATCTAGTGCTCTCTGATAATAAAGAACAGCCCTAGTCTTATATACTGACTACCCAATTCTAGTAAAATTTTACAAAATTTCCAATTAAATGAACTCAAAATCATGTTTATACATATTTATGAACGATAAAACAAGGTTATAACACCGAAATTATTGTTACCTCGAAAAGGACATAAATTGAGAAACAAACCAAAATGTTAAAATTCATTTAAAATGGAATAGAGGACGATAAAAAAGGAAAATAAAAGCCAAGTGTGGGAAAATTTACCAAGTTATCTTAAACATATGTCACATATATCTGTAACAAATAACTGAAAATACTTTTGCTTTGGACTAAACTAAACTGTTTTACCCGATGAAAGAAAAGAAAGATGGATCTACACGATGAATCAATTTCATCATTAAAAGGAAGTAAAGTCTTCCGAAAACGACACGCGCTTCTTGATTTAGGTCAAGAAGTTGTCATCCAGACCAGCTGCAGGTTGATGAAAAATCTAGAAAAGTCATCACTAAAATCAGCAGAAAATCCACGGACCTCAGCATTAAACAGGGTGGCCAAGTGGTCAGATTTATCCTAACCATGAGAAGGATTTATCTTGTACAATGGGGGGGCACCATGCAAATTAGCTGGATAAGACTAATGAATTAGATCCCCAGAAAGGATAATCTCCTTAAAGATTAAAAATCAGCTTTTAAGACTGATATTACTCAATCCTTGAGATTGACCTTAAAGATTGAGAATTACAAACTCATGGAATTCAATGATATCTAAACTCGAGCTTTAACGAGAAAATATTTTGATCAAAAATTACAAACCGATTTGTTTTCTGAAAACCCTATTTTCAATGCGTTCATTGCCATTGAACGTAAAATCCTAGGAATTCACCTGAAATTCATTAGGTCACCTGAACTAAATCGGGTGTCAACCTTAAGAACGGTGGTTGCATAGTGGTCAAAGACAGGACCTTGTGCCAGACCGAAAAATTTTAAGGGTGAGCTTTACTATTGCTCCTACCAAGGATAGTAATTGCGTCCGACACGTTATAGACCATAATTAAAAGCATGTCAGGGGACATTGCCTTAACAGTTGCTTGTTCAACGCTTTCCTTTACACCCGGACGGTAGTTTACCGAAAAGTAATATACGGGACAAGTAAACTGGACGTGTTGCTTTCCAAATACAAGGTTAGCAAGTGGGTGACACAAAACCATAAGTTTTGAGCTAAAATTTTCAAATCTGAAACCCACCAAACCCACAAAAATATTTTGCAAACACCGGTAAAGGGTTATCCCGGAAAACTTATCTAGGGTAAAAACTAGATTTAATTTTCAAAAGATCAAATGTTTTCATAAAGATCCAATTTCCTTAATGGATCTAAATTTTTATAGTCATGTGAGACTGTAAACCATATCGTTACTATCATTGTTTATACCACCGTATAGAAATCACTGATGTACAAAGTGTGAAGAATAAAGAAGTGATTCTAGTATTTCAAGACGATATTGCTTGAGGACAAGCAACGCTCAAGTGTGGGAATATTTGATAATGCTAAAAACGAACATATATTTCATAGCATTATTCCTCAAGAAAGACAAGCTTTTAGTTGCAATTGTTCTATTTAAAAGTGATATTCGTTTAAATAATAAAAGGTGAAGACAAAAGACAGATTCGACGAATTGAAGACGCAAACGACCAAAAAGCTCAAAAGTACAAAAGACAATCAAAGAGGTTCCAATTATTGATAAGAAACGTCTCGAAATTACAAGAGTACAAGATTCAAAACCCAAAGTACAAGATATTAAATTGTACGCAAGGACGTTCGAAAATCCGGAACCGGGACCAGAGTCAACTCTCAACGCTCGACGCAACGGACTAAAAATTACAAGTTAACTATGCACATAAATATAATATAATATTTAAATAATTCTTATAATTATTTAATATATTATATTTATTTAAAACCGTCGGTAAACAAAGAGCCAAACTCCTCTGAGCTGTAATTTCAAACTCCGCGACTCGCGGAGTTTGAAGGCAAAATTGGCCGCGAGTCGCGGACCCCCAAAATGAGAAACTGCCTATAAAGCCAACCGAATTCTGAGTATTTTTCATCATCTTTTTTCTCCTCATTCATACGTAATATATATATATATATATATATATATATATATATATATATATATATATATATATATATATATATATATATATATATATATATATATATATATATATATATTTATAATTTATATTTTAATTTTAATTATAATTCTAATAATAAGGGTATGTTAGCGAATGTTGTAAGGGTGTAAGTCAAAATTCTGTCCGTGTAACGCTACGCTATTTTTAATCATTGTAAGTTATGTTCAACCTTTTTACATTAATGTCTCGTAGCTAAGTTATTATTATGCTTATTTAATCCGAAGTAATCATGATGTTGGGCTAATTACTAAAATTGGGTAATTGGGCTTTGTACCATAATTGGGGTTTGGACAAAAGAACGACACTTGTGGAAATTAGACTATGAGCTATTAATGGGCTTTATATTTGTTTAACTAAATGATAGTTTGTTAATGTTAATATAAAGATTTACAATTGGGCGTCCCTATAAATTACCATATACACTCATTCGGACACGATGGGCGGGGTATTTATATGTACGAATAATCGTTCATTTAACCGGACACGGGAATGGATTAATAGCCACTAGAATAATTAAAACAGGGGTGAAATTATGTACAAGGACACTTGGTATAATTGATAACAAAATATTAAAACCTTGGGTTACACGCAGTCGACATCCTGGTGTAATTATTAAACAAAGTATTAAAATCTTGTTACAGTTTAAGTCCCCAATTAGTTGGAATATTTAACTTCGGGTATAAGAATAATTTGACGAGGATACTCGCACTTTATATTTATGACTGATGGACTGTTTTGGACAAAAACCAGACGGACATATTAAAGTATCCAGGACAAAGGACAATTAACCCATGGGCATAAAACTAAAATCAACACGTCAAACATCATGATTACGGAAGTTTAAATAAGCATAATTCTTTTATTTCATATTTAATTTCCTTTATTTTATATTTAATTGCACTTCTAATTATCGCATTTTTATTGTTATTATATTTAATTGCAATTTTAATTATCGTACTTTTTAATTATCGCAAGTTTATTTTATCGCACTTTTATTATTCGCAATTTCATTATCGTTATTTACTTTACGCTTTAATTTAAACCTTGTATTTATTTTATATTTTACATTAGGTTTTAACTGCGACTAAAGTTTTAAAATCGACAAACCGGTCATTAAACGGTAAAAACCCCCCTTTATAATAATAATATTACTTATATATATATTTGTATTTCTATAAAAGTAAACTAATATAGCGTTAAGCTTTGTTTAAAAAGATTCCCTGTGGAACGAACCGGACTTACTAAAAACTACACTACTGTACGATTAGGTACACTGCCTATAAGTGTTGTAGCAAGGTTTAAGTATATCCGTTCTCTAAATAAATAAATATCTTGTGTAAAATTGTATCGTATTTAATAGTGTTTTCTGCTAAAATTTAATAGTATTTTATACCCCTTAGCTTTGACATTAGAGGTATTTGACCTCTATATGATACATTTTACAAATATTGCATTCGTTTTTAAAAGACAAACTTTCATTACATCGAAAGTTGACGGCATGCGTACCATTTCATAATATATCCGACTATAATTGACTTAATAATAATCTTGATGAACTCAACGACTCGAATGCAATGTCTTTTGAAATATGTCATGAATGACTCCAAGTAATATCTCTAAAATGAGCAAATGCACAGCGGAAGATTTCTTTAATACCTGAGAATAAACATGCTTTAAAGTGTCAACCAAAAGGTTGGTGAGTTCATAGGTTTATCGTAATCAATCATTTCCATAATTTTAATAGACCACAAGATACCCATATTTCGAAAATAATCTGTGCAGGTCTGCTCACTGCTATAAAAATCATTCATATGAAGAACACCGGATAATGCAAAACAATCTCACCAACGGTAGCTAATGCATCATGCAATGAAAAAATTACAACCACCAACGGTAGCTAATGCATCATGCAATGCAAAAATTTCTCACCGAGGAAAATACAATACAATCTCACCAACAGTAGCTAATGCATCGTGCAATGCAAAAATTTCTCACCGAGGAAAATACAATACAATCTCATCAACGGTAGCTAATGCATCGTGCAATGCAAAAATTTCTCACCGAGGGAAATACAATACAATCTTACCAACGGTAGCTAATGCATCGTGCAATGCAAAAATTTCTCACCGAGGGTAGCTAATGCAATCTTTATAGAAATCGAACCTCTGAATCCAAATAATTCTATCTTAGAATGTAGTTTTTAGTACTTGTGTCTATTTCGACAAACATTTATAAAAGCAGTTCATGTATTCTCAGTTCAAAAATATATCTCAAAAACATTTAATAAAACAGTTATAAAAACAGCGCATGTATTCTCAGTTCCAAAAATATATATTGCAAAAGCATTTAAAAAGGGAGTAAATGAAACTCACTATACGATATTTTGTAGTAAAAATATGCATACGACGAAATTGAACAATGCAGGGTTGGCCTTGGATTCACAAACCTATATCAAGTATATATATATATATATATATATATATATATATATATATATATATATATATATATATATATATATATATATATATATATATTAACACATATAATCGTAATCGAACAAATTTATATATTATATCTGAAAATATATATCTTATTTGTATATATATTTAAAATAATTAATATTTATATAGTTTTATTTATATATGATTTAAATTTTTTTATATATAAATATTTATATAAATACATTTTAATATATAGTTATATGTAATATTACGGTATTTGTAATAAATATACTCTTATATAGAAAATATTTATTTGTTATATTAATATCGTTATTATGAAAGTAATAATATTAATGAAAGTAATAATAATAATATTGTTAATAATAATAATAATCTTAATGATAATTTTAGTAATAATTTTAATACAAATGATAATTTTAATACTTTTAATAATAATAAAAAAATCATAATAATAGTAATAATAATAATAATAACTATAATAACTATAATAATTATAATGAATTTAATAATAATGATAATACTAATATGACTAATAACGATAATTTTAATAAAAATGATACTTTTAATAAAAATGATAATTCATTTAATCATGACCTAATTATAATTATATTTATAACCATATCTTATATTATCGTAATCCTAAGCATACTTATAATTATACTTCTCAGTTATACATATATATACATACCTTAACTATATTCATTATCATAATCATATTCGTTATATTCTTCCATAAATTAATCATCTTTTATGTCATAAACATAATTACAATAATAATAATAATAATAATAATAATAATAATAATAATAATAATAATAATAATAATAATAATAATAATAATATTAATAATAATAATAATAATAATAATAATAATAATAAAAATGGTAATAATAATAATAATAATATAATAATAATAATAATAATAATAATAATAATAATAATAATAATAATAATAATAATAATAATAATAATAATAATAATAATAATAATAATAATGATGATGATGATGATGATATTCATAATACTTAATAATACTAATAATAATAATAATAATAATAATATTATTATTATTAGAAATAAAAATAAAAAAGTATACCCTTTAAAAGTTTTTCTAAAAAAAATTACCGCAGACCGGACTCGAACTTTCGACCTCTTGCTTTCCCAAAACACACCTAACCACTGCTCCGTCTATTGATTTTATGTTTTAACTCCTATCCTAAAATATATATGTCGTATATCTATTTCATCTTGTTCACCATTATTATTTATCATCACACAGCTTTATCATAATCATTCGACATCAGGATCACGATTAATATCACCATTGTTCCTCTTCATTTACATCGTACACCACCTATCATCATATCATCATCATGAAATCAATATTGTGACATCATATTATAATCATCACCATCTAGCAAACCATAACCATCATCCTTCATCATCATCATCTCATTCATCTAATCGTCATCATCACAACAACATACAGAATCATTATTATCTTATTATTCAATATTCATAACTAACCATCATCTTTTTTGATCATCACCATACATCACAGCATCATCTTCCATCATTATCATGATCATCATATTCATCGTTATTTAACATAAACGAAACAAAACACACAGCAGCAATAGCATATCGATACAGTATCGTCATCACTGTAGCAGTAAGGTGAGTTTCAGGTTTGGAGCTCGATAAAAATATATATATACGCAGCTGCTGTGATGGTGGTTTACGATGGTTGAGGCAGAAGTAAAAACAGGAACGAGTACTATACGTAAGTGATGTTTGTTAGTTGTTGAAACAGCGAATAAAAAAAATAAAAAAAATTGTGCAGGTGCGATGGTGACGGTTTGGGAAGAAGGAGGTGTTTAGGGATGACGGGTGGCGACTTGAAGGATCTATGACAGGAAGAAAAATGATGGTGATGGGTTTAGTCTCAAGGTGGTGAAGTGATGGTTAATCGAATAGAAAGGGAACGGTGGCGGTTTAAGTGTGGTTGTCGAGTATGTGGGTGATGGTGGAAGCTCGATGGTGTCGTTGGTGAATTAGTGGTGGTTTGAGAATGCAAATGATGATCGGGTTTCCAGGGAAACAATAGGAGTATGTGTTTATATCATGTGAATCTACATGATAAGTATATGTATATTATATATTATGATAAAGTAATAAATATATTATATAATACTAAATATAATCTCGAGTCATAAATAAACGTGAGAGAATTTAGCCGCCTGCCATTATTGATTGAAATTCTATTTCACGGACTGGATTTGGTACTCCATCGTTAATCGGTGGAGGATAAAAGTATTCGGAAAAATTCCAAATTTTCAAATTAACTATATTTATTTATTTTGGTCATTATGGTATAAAATTCGATCATTAACTATTAAATAAAAATTACATTAATTATTCACTCCCAACCCCAAGTAAAATATAAGAAATTTTAAAATTCAACAAATAGTTCCTAAATAAATTTTTAATAAGCCTATAATTTATAAAATCATTTTCGGATAACCGTTTATTTTAAAATCACATAAGTTTATTTTTAACTCGTTTACTGTCAATCAAATGACAATTGAGCGTTACTTTCGTGTACTAAATAACTTCGAATCCCTATTTATATATTCTATATATTTTATTTATATATATAAATAATAATTATTTTATGTTATTATTATCTTACATAGATAATTCCAATAATTACAATATACAATATTTCATATTATTATTATTATTATTATTATTATTATTATTATTATTATTATTATTATTATTATTATTATTATTATTATTATTATTATTATTATTATTATTATTATTATTATATTATTATTATTATTATTATTATTATTATTATTATTATTATTATTATATATATACATATATATATACATATATATATAAATATATATATATATATATATATATATATATATATATATATATATATATATATATTAATATATGCATATCTATTTAAGTAATCGTATCGTGAGTCGCCGGGAATAGTCAAAGGTCAAATGATTTCATGAAATAGTTCAAAACTTTTGAGACCCAACATTACCGACTCTTCTTATCGTGTCGGAAACATATAAAGATTAAGTTTAAATTTGCTCGGAAATCTTCGGGTCGTCACACATCTTTAAAGCTCAATCATTGACTCTAGCTGGTAGTTCCAATGATTTCTGAGTTGATCAGTGGCTACTGGTTTGGTAGCTTGATCTGCAAACTCCCCATATAATGTAGGAGCTCATTTGAATCTCTAGCTTTCCCAATCAAACAAATTGGTATCTCATAATTGCGTATCTCTATCATCAAAAACAGATTCCCTCCACAAAGCGAAATCTCTCGAAATGCGGAACTAATATGTCATTGGCCGATTAATAATCAGATGCACTGATTACCCCACAATAACGCATTTCATAACACTTGTGTATTTCATACTTACTTTCATAACAAGTCATAAACTGATGCGGAAGTATAAACGTTGTTGGCCCATAATAGTCAGATGCTCTGATATCCGCCAAAAAGTCACGTTTTTACCCAGATATTAAGTCCTAAATCCATAAAGTTCCAAACTTTATCGCAAAAATTATCGCTTTGCTCATTGATTTTGTAGATTAAGTAATTATGAAGGCGATGCAAAAAGAATCAAGTAAAACGGAGCTAAAACGAAGAATCTAGAGTGAAAATGGTGAAAATCAAGTTACGATCCAGGAAACAAGCTAACCAGGGCAGCAAACAGTTTGCAAACGGGCTGCCAAACAGCCTGCCACAATGGAAAACGGATTGCCATGTGGACCAAGCAAACGGGCATAAAAAAGGGCCACCTCAGTAAACGGCCTCGACAAACGGCTTGCCAAAAGGCCTGCCAGCCGTTTGCAGGCAAAAATCAAAGTCTATTTAAAGAGCCTCTTCCATTCATTTTTACACACACTCAATTTATAATTCACTTTATATTTTCAAGCTTTTTAGTTAGTTTTAGTAGCTAGCTTAGCTTTTATTTTCCGGAGGATATCCCGGTGAGTCCCTGCAATCTCGGGCAGATTTCTTCAGCTTTTTCAGGTTTTTATTTGATACGCTTGTTTTTTGTATTAAACATGTATTGTTACCATTTATGTTTAATAATGAGTTCCGATATTACGATGTTAGCTTAATTAATCTGTATGTTTACATGATACAAGTTTGGGTTAGCGTAGTTATGTTAAAATAGTACGGTTACCATTGTTATACTGAACTTGCGAGTCTGATAGATTTGCATGCTAGCATCTTAAGGATTGACCAACCTAGGTTGTGATCAGGACTTGTCCACCTAAATGAACTTAGCTACTTCATAGGATTAAGGCCCCTGGTTATACTATATCTGAAGATTCTATGACCTCGGTATGGCCGGAGTTCCCGAGAGGCATCTAATGCGCTTTTAGGACACGGAACTTAGGAATTGAGACATGAATGACCTATTATACCTATTGACTGTTCCAAGGAGACCTCTTAGGAGCTGTTAAGATCTAGCTAGTGCCTTGACTGTATGACCGAAACCTATTGCATGTTCTTGTTTGATTGTTGCCCTAGGATTAAGTCATTTCAACTATTTAGGTATCTGCTAGGTTTCTATCTGCTTTACTTTCAGTATATCAACTGTAATGCTGTATAATGTTTGATTTGGTATGATCTCACTAGTATGATGAAATGGTTATTAGTTTTCTTTTAAGGTTTTGTCAACATAACCTGATGGGCTCCTTCCGTTTGTGATCAGTGTTCAATCAACACGGTATGTTGTTATTCAGTTAACTAAACTGATAACAAGGGTCAGGATTAGAGCTTAACACACTAATAAACCTAGTGCTTTACTGAGGATAACCTCCGAGGTATAGTTACCTTTCAATTATACAACCAAGTGACATACTTTCACTACTCAACGAGAACTCTGAGGGTCTAGAGATAAGTAGGTCTGTGTAATTGGTTCATCCAACCAGATCTACACCATTCCAATCTAGATTTAACATAAACATAATTACCTTTCCCTAGCCCAAACTAATATCTTGGTCAACATTTCCCTGATCTGCATACTCCAGATATCCTTCCACTTTCTTTACTTTTTAGCATTTAGGACTATTAGCTTAACAAACTACTATCCTTTACTCATATAATTTAAACAAAGACAATTATCCACTTGATCTTCAATTCGTTAAACCATTCAAAAGTAAGACCCTAGGTTAACTTACACCTTCTACCATTAGAAAGTCAAAAGTAAATTTAGGCCCCGCAAAATATAAATAATAAACCACTGTCCGCTACTTTGATCGGCTGATTCCGACGTCTTGTGACCTAACGACATCGCACGAATAAAACCGTCCATTTCGGTCATATCATTGTAGAAGATAAAGTTTTTGGCGCCGATGCAGGGCATCGAATCTTTTAATTGAGAAAGATTTTAAACAGACAAAAGTGTTGTTTGGTGGTGTCTAGAAAAGACACTTATACATGGGCTTGGTTGTTGGATTTTCTGAACAATCTCCAATTATATTGGAACCAAAAGGATCATGCCTCTCCGTAGTCGGCCCGGCCACCAGAATACGAAGTAATCTGTAAGAAATCCTATCAGTTGAAATATCTGATAAGGTTAGCGACCGAATCTTAAGAATAATTGTTTTTATTAAATTATCAATCCTTTTAGTCAATTAATATTTTCTAAAGGTTACTTTTAAGTCCTTTTAAAACAGAAAATCTAAAAATGGAACAACAAAACACCTTTGCTTTAATGCAAAAGTCATGCTTAGAAGAAAGAGAAGGACTAATCACCTTAGAAACCGAAGGAATTCCTGAAATCAGTTCACACATGATCAAACTGGTCAGTATGATATGTAAATTTCAAGGATTACCGACTGACGATCCAAACTTTCACTTAAACAAATTTATCAGTCTGGTTGACTCTTTTAAGATGGAAGAAAACGAGAACAACATTTTAAAACTTCATCTTTTTCAATATTCTCTGTCTACACGCGCTTTAACATGGTTTGATGAGCTTAACCCAAATTCAATACATTCATGGGAGGAATTGGCCACTAGGTTTTTAAACAACTTTTATCCACCCTCCCTGCAAACCTGTTTAAAAAATGACATCACAAACTTTTCTCAAAAAGAAAACGAGTCATTGTGTCTAGCATGGAATAGAGTAAAAGTGATGCTTAAAAGATGTTCGAATCAATCGTTAAGTCGGGCAGACATAATCTGCACGCTTTATAATGGTTTGACTAAGGATGATAAGTCTCTCCTAGACATGGTCTCGCAAGGCAATTTCATATCACGAATAGTAGACGAAGCATGGAACTTTTTGGACACAATAGCTGAACAACAGGAAGATTGGAGCAATGAAGGTGCTGAGAAGGATGACGTCTTAGCTCAGACGGTAAAAATGCTGGAAACCAAGTTACAAGATCTCACCCTCACTCTTCTATGTTTACCAATTACTAAGAGTCCCGATGCTACTAGAACCAATCTAAGGTATCCTCACCCTAGATGGGTATATAGACAGCAGAATAGCTCGGACTTTAATATAATCTTCTCTAAGGAAACTTTAGTTGAATTTATGAAAAAGCAATACACGATAAACCTTCAAGTCATAGAGTGCCAAAACAAGTTTGATAATTTGATAAAGACTTTTGAAGAATTAATAACCAATTTTCAGCTCAAGCTTAAACGATTAACCCCTAAAGTTGATATAGAGTGTAGTGAGTTTGATGTCCTAGTAGTCATTAGAGGTGGGAAGGAAACAACTGTTAATATACCCATACAGAATTTTTCCGATATGGAACCTGTGCCAATTGACCCAGTTGTCAATCCACCAGAATCTATCTCTCCTAAAGCCCTGAAAATTATTCCGCGCGCCCGCATACCTTTTCCAGGTAGGCTTAGGAAGGAAAAATAAGAAGCACAGTTTGCTAAGTATTGGGATATTATTAAGATTCTACATTTGAATGTACGACTAGTAGATGCTTTAGTAGAAATGCCAAACTGCGCTAAATTTTTCAAAGAATTGCTTTCAAAAAAATAGAGATTAAGAGAGATAGTTAGATTACCCTTAAGTGAAGAATGTTCATTAGGGTTACAATAAGGTATTCCCCCTAAGTTAGGAGATACAGGAAGATTTACGGTACCTTGCTACCTGCAAGATGTCCAAATTAGCAATGCGTTAGCAGAATTAGGAGCCAGTGTAAACCTAATGCCCTATTCATTATTCAAAAAGCTAGGATTAAAAGACTTAAGACCTACCAGAATGACTATCCAACTCACAGACATATCAGTTAATATTCCTCGAGGAATAGCTGAAGATGTACTAGTCAAAGTGGATAAGTTCGCATTCGCCGTCGATTTCGTCATTAGGGATATTGAGGAAGACACGAAGGTCCCACTCATACTTGGCAGACCATTGTTGAAATTAAGAGTTGGAAGTGAAGAAGTCACATTTAATGTCGACCGATTCATGAGCCACCATCGCGAAGAAGATGTCAATCTCGCTGATTCTTTTCAAGAACTAGTCAATGAATATCTGGAGGATACCATGGCTATGTGTATTCAAGATCAAATTTCTAAGGATCTGTTCTTTTCACCTCCTGAAGGAAATCTTGACATCCATTCAGCCATAGATCATGGTCAAAATAAATCTCCCCTCTCCGAATGTAACTTTCTTGGTAAGACTATCCAAATAGCGCCGCTAGGACAAGGCATTCCCTTACCTCTGTTAAGGAGAAGACAGAATGAAGAAACAGATTTCATTCCAGTATTTTAGGAATCACAATCAAAAGAGGACTGTGTTGAAACTCCTGAACCAATCTTCAAAACTAAAGAAGATGTTTCTGAAGAGGAAGCATTAAGAAGGGCAATTTCCAGAACCAAAGAACATATAGCATCAGTGATTGCTATTAAGTAAGATGAATCAGAATTCCAGGAGAGATATGACTCATTAGACAGAGCATGAATAGCTAGAATGAAGCCATCTATCGAGGAACCTCCGGAATTAGAATTAAAGAAGTTACCCGAACATCTAGAGTATGCATTCTTAGAAGGAGAATCACAACTCCCTGTAATCATTTCGAAAGACCTCACGCCCCACGAGAAGGCAAAATTGATTCAGGTTCTGAAATCACATAAGAAAGCAATTGCTTGGAAGATTTCCGACATAAAAGGAATCAGTCCCAACTATTGCACCCACATGATCTTCATGGAAGATGATTTCAAACCATCAGTTCAGAGGCAAAGAAGGGTCAATCCTATGATTAAAAAAGTCATCAAGAAAGAAGTAATCAAACTACTGGATGCCGGTCTGATCTATCCTATTTCCAATTCGCCATGGGTCAGTCCTGTTCAAGTGGTACCCAAGAAGGGATGAATGACCGTAATACAAAATGAGAATAATGAACTTATTCCAATACGGGAGGTCACCGGTTGGAGGGTTTGCATAGGTCATTATAAACTTAACGATGCAACCCGGAAAGATCATTTTCCATTACCATTCATTGATCAAATGTTGGAACGTCTATCAGGAAATGAGTTCTATTGTTTCCTTGACAGTTTTTTCGGCTACTTTCAAATTCCCCTCTATCCAAATTACCTAGAAAAGACAACCTTCACCTGTCCTTATGGAACATTTGCCTATCGGTGCATGCCCTTTGGGCTATGTAATGCACCAACTACATTTCAGCGATGCATGGTGGCAATATTTCACGACATGATTAAACGTTGTATGGAATTCGTCATGGATGACTTCTCAGTCTAGTATATTTGATTCGTGCCTTTCTAACCTTGACAAGATGCTCACCCGGTGTGAAGATTCGAATTTAGTTCTAAACTGGGAAAAATGTCACTTCATGGTAAAAGAAGGAATAGTTTTAGGACATAAGATTTCAAAGTCAGGAATAGAAATTGATAAAGCTAAGATTGAAACCATAGCTAAACTTCCAGAACCTACCACTGTGAAAGTGGTAAGGAGTTTCCTTGGACACGCCGGTTTCTACCGATGTTTCATCAAAGATTTTTCAAAGGTCACGCAACCTATTACTCATCTCCTCGAAAAGGAAGTTCCATTTGTCTTTAATGAAGAATGTGTACAAGCATTCGACTATCTGAAGGAACAGCTCACACATGCACCCATCATGATAGCTCCTGATTGGAGCTTACCATTCGAAATCATGTGTGATGCGAGTGACTTCGCAGTTGGAGCTGTACTCGGACAGTGGAAAGATAAGCACTTTCATCCAATCTATTACGCCAGCAAAACCTTGACCGGAGCTCAAGAGAATTACACCACCACAGAAAAGGAGTTACTAGCAGTAGTTTTCGCTTTTGACAAATTCCGTTCCTATCTCATCTTATCCAAAACTACGATTTACGCAGATCATTCAGCCCTAAAATATCTATTCACTAAGCAAGATGCTAAACCAAGAGTCCTACGATGGATCTTACTCCTCCAAGAATTCGATATTGAAATCAAAGATAAGAAAGGAGCAGAGAACGTCGCAGCAGATCATCTTAGTCGTTTGGAGAACCCAGCGATGGAACAACTTGCTAAACAAGATATCAGAGACAAATTTCCGGAAGAACAGCTTATGAGCTTAGGACAAGCTAACATAGGATCACAATTTACTGATACTCCTTGGTACGCTGACATTGCCAAATACCTAGTTTCTGGAGTAGTACAAAAAGGAATGAACACATCCCGAAGAAGGAAGTTCTTCATGGATGCTAGGTACTACTACTGGAAAGATCCATACCTGTTCAGAATTTGCCCTGATCAGATAATCAGGAGGTGCGTAGATGAGAAACAAGCAACATGGATTCTGTTGGTTGAGAATCCAATTATAATATTCAAAAGTTAATCACTTTGTTTTGATGATGACACAAAAGAGATAAGTGCTTAATCATATGTAAGACGACATGAGTTCATAAGCCGACACTATCTCTAGCAAAAGACCAATACATAAATAAGTAACTTGGTAAAATTGTTATGCGGATGTACCACGGTCGACCGTGGGTCTGATCGTGGATGCCCTGTACCAACGGCTGCAATCCTTTTCAAATTTATGATGTTGGGTCAAGTACACGGTCGACCGCAGTCCGACCGCCGTTTTCTCTGTTACCAAAATCATCCACTTTACGTTAGACCACTTTGAGGCATCTATAATTTACAAAACCTTTTTAAACATACTTATAATAGTTGCCCTTTTTGATCTCAAAAGAGTTTTGAACCAAAAGATGTTAATCTTGATTAATCACACATAATGACACCTTAATGTCAATTTAACTTGAAACAAGATTAAACACACAAGTGTTATACCTTTTTATCCTATTAAATAATGTCATTTAAACATACTAATAATGGTCATTAAAGTCCCAATTAAAGAGGTGCTCTCCCATTAGTTTTAAGTACCATTGTATGTATGTAAATGTAATTAGTTCAAGCTAGTGAAGGTTGTAACAAGGATCATTAAGTTCCAACTAGATCCAAACTAGTTCAATTAAGATGTAACAAGGTTCTAAAGAGCTAGATACTTCCATCAAAGAAAAGACAAATGGTTAAAGTCATGGGTTATAAAGTTTGGATGGTTTCTAATTGTCACGGAGCAAAATTCCGCATTTACCTCTTTTAGAATCAATGATAAAAGTCTCAAGAGAAGATGCTTTCCTCATTTGTTAGCAACCAACGGAGCTTGATACTTCCATCTATGTATTGATAAATTATTGAAGTCTTGGGAAATGAAGTTTGGAGTATTATGGTTTGTCACAAGATTAGATGTTGACACATGCATATAAGTCTTACAAAGTATTTGGAAGGTTTCTACTTGTCAAGTACTTACTTGAATATCACATGCATGCTTACAAGAAGTATTTTGGAAGATTGCTATTTGGAAAGTATCATATGCATGCTTCCAAGATCAAATGTTGACACATGCATTGAAGGGTTATAATCAATGAATACTTCCAAGTCAAAGAGAATCTTTGTGTAAGTAACATTATGAAGAAACAAGACAAAAAAGATGAAGAAGAAAACTCATCAACGGATATGTGTGAGCACTACTTTGCATTTCTATTGCCTATTTAAACAAGGCTTGAAGACAATTATAATGTAAACTTATCTCCCAAGCCATATCAACTTATCTCCCAAGCCTCAAGCACAAATCTATGAAGAGATTATAAGAGAGAAAGAGAGATTCTACTTACATTAAGTAGAATTATAATGTAAACTTTATGCTTAACATTTGTATCTTTAAGTTTACATTGTGAGATACTTCCTTGGAGGGGTTAAGGAAGTTAAATGATTCTTGTGATAGGAAACATCTATCTTACTTAATGATTCAACTTCCTTAAAGGGATCTAGGAAGTTGATTAATTTCATTGGGAATTAATACCTGTCCAATGTAATGACAAGTTTGATCTAAGTAAGATTAGTGTGACTTATTGAAGAACTATGGGTGATTGTAAGCTTAGCTATAAGTTTACTTGTGAGCTATCTTCTTAAAGGGGTCTAGAAGGTAGTTGTGATTTCACTAGGTTAGAGCATTAGGATCTTGTGGTAAGAGCTTCTGGTGATTGTGAATTCTTCAAAGGGACATAAGGGTTCATAAGTAGCGGCTTATCGAGGAGCTAGTGTTGTATCTGGACACTGCACCGGGTTTGTGGTATCATAGTGAAGAAAACTCTCAATTCGTAGAATTAGGGAGTGGATTAAGGTGGATTAGTTAACATCCACCCGAACCACTATAAATCCTTGTGTTTGTGCATTTTACTTCATTTCATATATAGTCTAACAAACACAAGCATACTATTTTGTTAAAACTAGTTCCTTGGACTTGAAAACAACATCATTGTTGAACACAACATCCACGGTCGCATCTACGGTCGGCCGTAGGATATCCTAAACCGAAAAAGTTTTAACAAATCGATTTTTAGAGCTATTCACCCCCTATAGTTCCTACAATTGGTATCAGAGCGGTTGCTCGAACCTTTGCTCTAAAAACGCTTTTGCTTATCTCAAAAATTATTTTGTACAAAAACCCGAGTTAAAAGGTCTTGGAACTAAACTCTTCATACTTTGGGGGAATCTTGATCCATGAAACTTTATTGAAATGGGGAGTTTGTGTATACAAAGTTCTCGACACGACAAGGGTCAAGTATGGGTTTGAAAAATTGAAGATGGGTTTCAAGAAGAACCTCAAAGGAAAAGTGTCATGGCAACTCAAGCTACATCAAATACAAATGGAACATAGAAATGATGGTGAGTATGATGAAACTTGCCTTCTATGACAACACGATAGCGAGAGTCAAGAAAGGAACACGAATGCTCAAAGTTACATCCATTACATTGAGGAAAAATACCACTATTCACATGGTGAGGTAAGCTTGTTTGCGTTTAGTAAGAATCCATAAATTAATAGGTGAACAAATATTGTGTACTCTAAATGTTGTGATAATTAACAAAACATTGATTAAAATGAAAAACTTGAACAAAGAAATATTCTTTAAATAAACAAGTTATTTAAAAAAAAATTAATCCCACTATGGGATCTCAACCATCCCACTATGGGATCATGTTCTGTTCAAATTTTTGTAAAATCACACCCGATTCTATTTAAGTATGTAAAGAAAAATGTGGGGTTGGGACAAAATCACAACTATAAGTACACAATAGAAGCACCTTGAAACTTGCCATGAAACTTAGGTCAATGCAATGTATGAGATAATTGAAATTACGTGTGCCTTGAATCCTTGCATGATTTATTGCTTAATGTGTGCTTTATTTGTTGATCTTACATGCTAAAATACTTAGGTTGTCACACAACTTAGAACCTTAAGTGATAGATATAATATCTAAGATTATACTCTAAGCATCTAAATAAATGTTCTCGAACAAAAAGTTACTTAGGGGTAATTATAACTTGAAACCAAAAAAAATTACTAGCTTGTGACTATTTTGAAAAAGAAAAATAATTGCCTTTCTTCGAAAATGATAAAAAAGTGGTGATATAGTAAAAGTGATTTTTAAAGTCAAAGATTCCAAATGATAAACCAATACTTGGCTATAAAAGACACCTTGAGTAAACCTATTGTAGTGACCCGAACTTTTCCATATTTATATATATATTAATTGAGATTGATATTTACATGATTAAATGTTTCCAACATGTTAAGCAATCAAACTTGTTAAGACTTGATTAATTGAAATAGGTTTCATATAGACAATTGACCACCCAAGTTGACCGGTGATTCACGAACGTTAAAACTTGTAAAAACTATACGATGACATATATATGGCTATATATATAGTTAACATGATTTTATTATAAGTATGTATCTCATTAGGTATTTTAACAATGAGTTATATACATAAAGATGAGACTATTAATTTAAGAAACTGGAAAACGATATATATAACGATTATCGTTATAACAACGTCTTACTAGGTACATATGAATCTTATTAAGATATTGATAAACTTGGTTAATTATGTTAAATTATAAGTAAATATATTATTAAGTATATTAACAATGAACTACATATGTAAAAACAAGACTACTAACTTAATGATTTTGAAACGAGACATATATGTAACGATTATCGTTGTAACGACATTTAATGTATATATATCATATTAAGAGATATTCGTATATCATAATATTATGATAATATAATAATTTAAAATCTCTTTTGATATTATAAACATTGGGTTATCAACATTTAACAAGATCGTTAACCTAAAGGTTTCAAAACAACATTTACATGTAACGACTAACGATGACTTAACGACTCAGTTAAAATGTATATACATGTAGTGTTTTAATATGTATTCATACACTTTTGAAAGACTTCAAGACACTTATCAAAATACTTCTACTTAACAAAAATGCTTACAATTACATCCTCGTTCAATTTCATCAACAATTCTACTCGTATGCACCCGTATTCTTACTCGTACAATACACAGCTTTTAGATGTATGTACTATTGGTATATACACTCCAATGATCAGCTCTTAGCAGCCCATGTGAGTCACCTAATACATGTGGGAACCATCATTTGGCAACTAGCATGAAATATCTCATAAAATTACAAAAATATGAGTAATCATTCATGACTTATTTACATGAAAACAAAATTACATATCCTTTATATCTAATCCATACACCAACGACCAAAAACACCTACAAACACTTTCATTCTTCAATTTTCTTCATCTAATTGATCTCTCTCAAGTTCTATCTTCAAGTTCTAAGTGTTCTTCATAAATTCCAAAAGTTCTAGTTTCATAAAATCAAGAATACTTTCAAGTTTGCTAGCTCACTTCCAATCTTGTAAGGTGATCATCCAACCTCAAGAAATCTTTGTTTCTTACAGTAGGTTATCATTCTAATACAAGGTAATAATCATATTCAAACTTTGGTTCAATTTCTATAAATATAACAATCTTATTTCAAGTGATGATCTTACTTGAACTTGTTTTCGTGTCATGATTCTGCTTCAAGAACTTCGAGCCATCCAAGGATCCATTGAAGCTATATCCATTTTCTCTTTTCCAGTAGGTTTATCCAAGGAACTTAAGGTAGTAATGATGTTCATAACATCATTCGATTCATACATATAAAGCTATCTTATTCGAAGGTTTAAACTTGTAATCACTAGAACATAGTTTAGTTAATTCTAAACTTGTTCGCAAACAAAAGTTAATCCTTCTAACTTGACTTTTAAAATCAACTAAACACATGTTCTATATCTATATGATATGCTAACTTAATGATTTAAAACCTGGAAACACGAAAAACACCGTAAAATCGGATTTACGCCGTCGTAGTAACACCGCGGGCTGTTTTGGGTTAGTTAATTAAAAACTATGATAAACTTTGATTTAAAAGTTGTTATTCTGAGAAAATTATTTTTATTATGAACATGAAACTATATCCAAAAATTATGGTTAAACTCAAAGTGGAAGTATGTTTTCTAAAATGGTCATCTAGACGTCGTTCTTTCGACTGAAATGACTACCTTTACAAAAACGACTTGTAACTTATTTTTACAACTATAAACCTATACTTTTTCTGTTTAGATTCATAAAATAGAGTTCAATATGAAACCATAGCAATTTGATTCACTCAAAACGGATTTAAAATGAAGAAGTTATGGGTAAAACAAGATTGGATAATTTTTCTCATTTTAGCTACGTGAAAATTGGTAACAAATCTATTCCAACCATAACTTAATCAACTTGTATTGTATATTATGTAATCTTGAGATACCATAGACACGTATACAATGTTTCGACCTATCATGTCGACACATCTATATATATTTCGGAACAACCATAGACACTCTATATGTGAATGTTGGAGTTAGCTATACAGGGTTGAGGTTGATTCCAAAATATATATAGTTTGAGTTGTGATCAATACTGAGATACGTATACACTGGGTCGTGGATTGATTCAAGATAATATTTATCGATTTATTTCTGTACATCTAACTGTGGACAACTAGTTGTAGGTTACTAACGAGGACAGCTGACTTAATAAACTTAAAACATCAAAATATATTAAAAGTGTTGTAAATATATTTTGAACATACTTTGATATATATGTATATATTGTTATAGGTTCGTGAATCAACCAGTGGCCAAGTCTTACTTCTCGACGAAGTAAAAATCCGTGAAAGTGAGTTATAGTCCCACTTTTAAAATCTAATATTTTTGGGATGAGAATACATGCAGGTTTTATAAATGATTTACAAAATAGACACAAGTACGTGAAACTACATTCTATGGTTGAATTATCGAAATCGAATATGCCCCTTTTTATTAAGTCTGGTAATCTAAGAATTAGGGAACAGACACCCTAATTGACGCGAATCCTAAAGATAGATCTATCGGGCCCAACAAGCCCCATCCAAAGTACCGGATGCTTTAGTACTTCGAAATTTATATCATATCCGAAGGGTGTCCCGGAATGATGGGGATATTCTTATATATGCATCTTGTTAATGTCGGTTACCAGGTGTTCACCATATGAATGATTTTTATCTCTATATATGGGATGTGTATTGAAATATGAAATCTTGTGGTCTATTATTATGATTTGATATATATAGGTTAAACCTATAACTCACCAACATTTTTGTTGACGTTTAAAGCATGTTTATTCTCAGGTGAATATTAAGAGCTTCCGCGGTTGCATACTAAAATAAGGACAAGATTTGGAGTCCATGTTTGTATGATATTGTGTAAAAACTGCATTCAAGAAACTGATTTCGATGTAACATATTTGTATTGTAAACCATTATGTAATGGTCGTGTGTAAACAGGATATTTTAGATTATCATTATTTGATAATCTACGTAAAGCTTTTTAAACCTTTATTTATGAAATAAACGTTATGGTTTGTTTTAAAAAATGAATGCAGTCTTTGAAAAACGTATCATATAGAGGTCAAAACCTCGCAACGAAATCAATTAATATGGAACGTTTTTAATCAATAAGAACGGGACATTTCAGTTGGTATCCGAGCGTTGGTCTTAGAGAACCATAATTTTGCATTAGTGTGTCTTATCGAGTTTGTTAGGATGCATTAGTGAGTCTGGACTTCGACCGTGTTTACTTGAAAAATGATTGCTTAACAAATTTTGTTGGAAACTATATATTTTTAACATGTGAATATTATGTGATATATTAATCTCTTAACGCGTTTGATATTATGTGATAGATGTCTACCTCTAGAACAAGTCCCATTGACTCACCTAATAATAATGAAGAGTCAAATGTAAATTGGAATGATTCGTGGACTGATTCACAAGTTCCCGAAGAGGAACCGGAAGAAGAGTCGGAACCAGAAGAAGAATCGGAACCGGAAGAAGAATCGGAACCGGATGAAGAAATAGAACCGGTGGGGGAAATAATAAAACGGTTAAGTAAAAGAAAATCCTCAACCAACCGACCAAGGTTAATTATGGTCAATGGTGTTTCCGCCAAGGAAGCAAAATATTGGGAGGATTACCAATTCTCCGATGAATCGGATTCCGACGAGAATTCCGATGATGTTATAGAAATTACCCCAACTGAATTTAAAAAGGCAAAAGAAAATAATAAGGGAAAGGGCATAAAAATAGAGAAATCTAATTCCAACCCCGATGAACTTTATATGTATCGTCAACCCCCGAAGTCCTTAAGTTGTAACAATGACCCGGGAACCTCTAAACCACCAGGTTTTTCTAAACCAATGTGGAAAATAACGGCTCGTATTAGGGGAACATCATATATCCCTAGAAACTTGGCAAAACGAACCAAAACTGAAGAAGAAGAAGAAATGAGCGAGTCGGAATAAGATAGTTGTATTCGTGTGGTGTAATATATGTAATATAGTGTTCTTATGCTTTATGATATATGTAAAAATTGCTTGTATTAATAAGTATTTTTTTATGAATCTAACTCTTGTCTATTTTACAGTTTAAAAACACAAAATGGATAGACAACCCAATATTTTAAGAGACCTACCCGGAGACATGATTGATGAAATCTTGTCTAGAGTCGGCCAGAATTCCTCGGCACAACTATTTAAGGCGAGATCAGTTTGTAAGACATTCGAAGAACGTTCCAAGAATGTCTTGGTTTATAAGAGACTTTCGTTTGAAAGATGGGGGATATCACATTGGGAAACCCATAAGTTACGATGTGTTTACTTTGACGCATATATTGCGAGGAACCCAAATGCTATTTTACGCAACGGGTTAAGAAATTATTTTGACTCAATATATTCGAATATTGGACTTCGTGATTTAGAAAAAGCGGCTAACATGCAACATAAAGAAGCATGTTATGTTTACGGATTAGTAATGTTCGCTTCTCACCAAAGTGAGAACAAGAACATCGGGCTACAACTATTAAACAAAACGTTTCCACAAGTGACGGAGTCGGTAATTGGGGTAAGAAATGAGGTTTTTAGATTATTACGGGACTGTTGGACATTACGTAACCCTCGTCCCTTTGACGACGTTACAACACGCTTTCTTATCAACGGCCATAACGGTTATGTTGCACAAGACCAAGGATGGGAAGTAGTCCTAGTAAAACCAGAATGCATGACTTGTTTCTGGACGTATGAATTACGTGTCTTTATTGCCTTTGCTGAACGACTTGTGTACTAGCTAGAATTATCTTCACTACTATCTTGTATCAAAGTTATTGTGTGCTATATTTCATGCTTTATGTAAAATAAGCGGTATTGTAAGTTTGTAAAATATTGTATAAAAGTTTGAACGCGAAATATTATTATAATCAGTTTTTCATATAGAATTGTAGTAGTTGAATTGTATATTAGCTACTAAGTATGAACTTAACGGGTAGGTACTACCCGAATTTAAACTTATAAAACGCTAATATGAAGAAAAAGCTTTTATAAATGAGTTCATATTATGCTACGAAATACTATTAACTACTCTTAATATTCTGTATGATTAACTTGTTCCATTTAACTATTTTGAAGGAAATGGCACCGACTACTCGACACACCGTGAATATGAATGAAGAGGAATTCCGTACTTTTCTAGCTTCAAACATAGCCGCAGTACAGGCTGCGCTACATACCAACAATAACCTTGGATCTAACAGTACAGGAAATCGTGTAGGATGCACCTACAAAGAATTCACTGCCTGCAAACCTTTGGAATTTGATGGAACCGAAGGACCGATCGGATTGAAACGGTGGACCGAGAAGGTCGAATCGGTGTTTGCCATAAGTAAGTGTACTGAATAGGACAAAGTAAAGTACGCTACGCATACCTTCACAGGTTCTGCATTAACATGGTGGAATACCTATCTAGAGCAAGTGGGACAAGACGATGCGTACGCACTACCGTGGTCAGCATTCAAGCACTTGATGAACGAGAAGTACCGTCCCAGAACCGAGGTCAATAAGCTCAAGACAGAACTTAGAGGGTTACGAACCCAAGGATTTGATATTACCACGTATGAAAGACGATTCACATAATTGTGCCTATTGTGTCCGGGAGCATTCGAAGATGAGGAAGAGAAGATCGACGCGTTTGTGAAAGGATTACCGGAAAGAATCCAAGAAGATATAAGTTCACACGAGCCCGCCTTCATACAACAGGCATGTAGAATGGCTCACAAACTAGTGAACCAGATTGAAGAAAGAATTAAAGAACAGACTGCTGAAGAGACCAATGTGAAGCAAGTCAAAAGAAAGTGGGAGGAGAACGGTGATAAGAATCACCAATACAACAACAGCAACAATTACAATAATAATCGCAACAATTATCCCAACAATCGCAACATCAATCGCAACTACAACAAACGGCCCAACAACAACAACAACAACAACAACAACAATAACCGCAACAACAACAACAATCAAAAGCAGCTATGCCAAAGGTGTGAAAAGTATCACTCGGGGTTCTGCACCAAATTTTGCAACAAGTGTAAAAGAAATGGTCATAGCGCGGCGAAGTGTGAGGTCTACGGACCAGGGTTTAATAGAACGAAAGGAACAAATGGTGTCGGAACGAGTAATGGCGGAGCAAGTAGTGTCGGAGCAAGTTATGCCAATGTAGTTTGTTATAAATGTGGAAAACCGGGCCACATTATTAGAAATTGCCCGAACCAGGAGAACACGAATGGACAAGGCCGCGGAAGAGTTTTCAATATTAATGCGGCAGAGGCACAGGAAGACCCAGAGCTTGTTACGGGTACGTTTCTTATTGACAATAAATCTGCTTACGTTTTATTTGATTCGGGTGCGGATAGAAGCTATATGAGTAGAGATTTTTGTGCTAAATTAAGTTGTCCATTGACGCCTTTGGATAGTAAATTTTTACTCGAATTAGCAAATGGTAAATTAATTTCAGCAGATAATATATGTCGAAATCGAGAAATTAAACTGGTTAGCGAAACATTTAAGATTGATTTGATACCAGTAGAGTTAGGGAGTTTTGATGTGATAATCGGTATGGACTGGTTGAAAGAAGTGAAAGCAGAGATCGTTTGTTACAAAAATGCAATTCGCATTATACGAGAAAAAGGAAAACCCTTAATGGTGTACGGAGAAAAGGGCAACAGGAAGCTACATCTTATTAGTAATTTGAAGGCACAAAAACTAATAAGAAAAGGTTGCTATGCTGTTCTAGCACACGTCGAGAAAGTACAAACTGAAGAAAAGAGCATCAATGATGTTCCCGTCGCAAAAGAATTTCCCGATGTATTTCCGAAAGAATTACCGGGATTACCCCCACATCGATCCGTTGAATTTCAAATAGATCTTGTACCAGGAGCTGCACCAATAGCTCGTGCTCCTTACAGACTCGCACCCAGCGAGATGAAAGAACTGCAAAGCCAATTACAAGAACTTTTAGAGCGTGGTTTCATTCGACCAAGCACATCACCGTGGGGAGCTCCTGTTTTGTTTGTCAAGAAGAAAGATGGTACATTCAGGTTGTGTATCGACTACCGAGAGTTGAACAAACTTACCATCAAGAACCGCTACCCACTACCGAGAATCGACGACTTATTTGATCAACTACAAGGCTCGTCTGTTTACTCAAAGATTGACTTACGTTCCGGGTATCATCAAATGCGGGTGAAAGAAGATGATATTCCAAAGACTGCTTTCAGAACACGTTACGGTCATTACGAGTTTATGGTCATGCCGTTTGGTTTAACTAATGCACCAGCTGTGTTCATGGATCTTATGAACCGAGTGTGTGGACCATACCTTGACAAGTTTGTCATTGTTTTCATTGATGACATACTTATTTACTCAAAGAATGACCAAGAACACGGTGAACATTTGAGAAAGGTGTTAGAAGTATTGAGGAAGGAAGAATTGTACGCTAAGTTTTCAAAGTGTGCATTTTGGTTGGAAGAAGTTCAATTCCTCGGTCACATAGTGAACAAAGAAGGTATTAAGGTGGGTCCGGCAAAGATAGAAACTGTTGAAAAGTGGGAAACCCCGAAAACTCCGAAACACATACGCCAGTTTTTAGGACTAGCTGGTTACTACAGAAGGTTCATCCAAGACTTCTCCAGAATAGCAAAACCCTTGACTGCATTAACGCATAAAGGGAAAAAATTTGAATGGAATGATAAACAAGAGAAAGCGTTTCAGTTATTGAAGAAAAAGCTAACTACGGCACCTATATTGTCATTGCCTGAAGGGAATGATGATTTTGTGATTTATTGTGATGCATCAAAGCAAGGTCTCGGTTGTGTATTAATGCAACGAACGAAGGTGATTACATATGCGTCTAGACAATTGAAGATTCACGAACAAAATTATACGACGCATGATTTGGAATTAGGCGTGGTTGTTTTTGCATTAAAGACTTGGAGGCACTACTTATATGGGGTCAAAAGTATTATATATACCGACCACAAAAGTCTTCAACACATATTTAATCAGAAACAATTGAATATGAGGCAGCGTAGGTGGATTGAATTATTGAATGATTACGACTTTGAGATTCGTTACCACCCGGGGAAGGCAAATGTGGTAGCCGATGCCTTGAGCAGGAAGGACAGAGAACCCATTCGAGTAAAATCTATGAATATAATGATTCATAATAACATTACTACTCAAATAAAGGAGGCGCAACAAGGAGTTTTAAAAGAGGGAAATTTAAAGGATGAAATACCCAAAGGATCGGAGAAGCATCTTAATATTCGGGAAGACGGAACCCGGTATAGGGCTGAAAGGATTTGGGTACCAAAATTTGGAGACATGAGAGAAATGGTACTAAGAGAAGCTCATAAAACCAGATACTCAATACATCCTGGAACGGGGAAGATGTACAAGGATCTCAAGAAACATTTTTGGTGGCCGGGTATGAAAGCCGATGTTGCTAAATACGTAGGAGAATGTTTGACGTGTTCTAAGGTCAAAGCTGAGCATCAGAAACCATCAGGTCTACTTCAACAACCCGAAATCCCGGAATGGAAATGGGAAAACATTACCATGGATTTCATCACTATATTGCCAAGGACTGCAAGTGGTTTTGATACTATTTGGGTAATAGTTGATCATCTCACCAAATCAGCACACTTCTTGCCAATAAGAGAAGATGACAAGATGGAGAAGTTAGCACGACTGTATTTGAAGGAAGTCATCTCCAGACATGGAATACCAATCTCTATTATCTCTGATAGGGATGGCAGATTTATTTCAAGATTCTGGCAGACATTACTGCAAGCATTAGGAACTCGTCTAGACATGAGTACTGCCTATCATCCACAAACTGATGGGCAGAGCGAAAGGACGATACAAACGCTTGAAGACATGCTACGAGCATGTGTTATTGATTTCGGAAACAGTTGGGATCGACATCTACCATTAGCAGAATTTTCCTACAACAACAGCTACCATTCAAGCATTGAGATGGCGCCGTTTGAAGCACTTTATGGTAGAAAGTGCAGGTCTCTGATTTGTTGGAGTGAAGTGGGGGATAGACAAATTACGGGTCCGGAGATTATACAAGAAACTACCGAGAAGATCATCCAAATTCAACAACGGTTGAAAACCGCCCAAAGTCGACAAAAGAGCTACGCTGACATTAAAAGAAAAGATATAGAATTTGAAATTGGAGAGATGGTCATGCTTAAAGTTGCACCTTGGAAAGGTGTTGTTCGATTTGTTAAACGAGGAAAATTAAATCCAAGGTATATTGGACCATTCAAGATTATTGATCGTGTCGGACCAGTAGCTTACCGACTTGAGTTACCTCAACAACTCGTGGCTGTACATAACACTTTCCACGTATCGAATTTGAAGAAATGTTTTGCTAAAGAAGATCTCACTATTCCGTTAGATGAAATCCAAATCAACGAAAAACTTCAATTCATCGAAGAACCCGTCGAAATAATGGATCGTGAGGTTAAAAGACTTAAGCAAAACAAGATACCAATTGTTAAGGTTCGATGGAATGCTCGTAGAGGACCCGCGTTCACCTGGGAGTGTGAAGATCAGATGAAGAAAAAATACCCGCATCTATTTCCAGAAGATTCGTCAACACCTTCAACAGCTTAAAATTTCGGGACGAAATTTATTTAACGGGTAGGTACTGTAGTGACCCGAACTTTTCCATGTTTATATATATTAATTGAGATTGATATTTACATGATTAAATGTTTCCAACATGTTAAGCAATCAAACTTGTTAAGACTTGATTAATTGAAATAGGTTTCATATAGACAATTGACCACCCAAGTTGACCGGTGATTCACGAACGTTAAAACTTGTAAAAACTATACGATGACATATATATGGCTATATATATAGTTAACTTGATTTTATTATAAGTATGTATCTCATTAGGTATTTTAACAATGAGTTATATACATAAAGATGAGACTATTAATTTAAGAAACTGGAAAACGATATATATAACGATTATCGTTATAACAACGTCTTACTAGGTACATATGAATCTTATTAAGATATTGATAAACTTGGTTAATTATGTTAAATTATAAGTAAATATATTATTAAGTATATTAACAATGAACTACATATGTAAAAACAAGACTACTAACTTAATGATTTTGAAACGAGACATATATGTAACGATTATCGTTGTAACGACATTTAATGTATATATATCATATTAAGAGATATTCGTATATCATAATATTATGATAATATAATAATTTAAAATCTCTTTTGATATTATAAACATTGGGTTATCAACATTTAACAAGATCGTTAACCTAAAGGTTTCAAAACAACATTTACATGTAACGACTAACGATGACTTAACGACTCAGTTAAAATGTATATACATGTAGTGTTTTAATATGTATTCATACACTTTTGAAAGACTTCAAGACACTTATCAAAATACTTCTACTTAACAAAAATGCTTACAATTACATCCTCGTTCAATTTCATCAACAATTCTACTCGTATGCACCCGTATTCTTACTCGTACAATACACAGCTTTTAGATGTATGTACTATTGGTATATACACTCCAATGATCAGCTCTTAGCAGCCCATGTGAGTCACCTAATACATGTGGGAACCATCATTTGGCAACTAGCATGAAATATCTCATAAAATTACAAAAATATGAGTAATCATTCATGGCTTATTTACATGAAAACAAAATTACATATCCTTTATATCTAATCCATACACCAACGACCAAAAACACCTACAAACACTTTCATTCTTCAATTTTCTTCATCTAATTGATCTCTCTCAAGTTCTATCTTCAAGTTCTAAGTGTTCTTCATAAATTCTAAAAGTTCTAGTTTCATAAAATCAAGAATACTTTCAAGTTTGCTAGCTCACTTCCAATCTTGTAAGGTGATCATCCAACCTCAAGAAATCTTTGTTTCTTACAGTAGGTTATCATTCTAATACAAGGTAATAATCATATTCAAACTTTGGTTCAATTTCTATAACTATAACAATCTTATTTCAAGTGATGATCTTACTTGAACTTGTTTTCGTGTCATGATTCTGCTTCAAGAACTTTGAGCCATCCAAGGATCCATTGAAGCTAGATCCATTTTTCTCTTTTCCAGTAGGTTTATCCAAGTAACTTAAGGTAGTAATGATGTTCATAACATCATTCGATTCATACATATAAAGCTATCTTATTCGAAGGTTTAAACTTGTAATCACTAGAACATATTTAGTTAATTCTAAACTTGTTCGCAAACAAAAGTTAATCCTTCTAACTTGACTTTTAAAATCAACTAAACACATGTTCTATATCTATATGATATGCTAACTTAATGATTTAAAACCTGGAAACACGAAAAACACCGTAAAATCGGATTTACGCCGTCGTAGTAACACCGCGGGCTGTTTTGGGTTAGTTAATTAAAAACTATGATAAACTTTGATTTAAAAGTTGTTATTCTGAGAAAATGATTTTTATTATGAACATGAAACTATATCCAAAAATTATGGTTAAACTCAAAGTGGAAGTATGTTTTCTAAAATGGTCATCTAGACGTCGTTCTTTCGACTGAAATGACTACCTTTACAAAAACGACTTGTAACTTATTTTTCCAACTATAAACCTATACTTTTTCTGTTTAGATTCATAAAATAGAGTTCAATATGAAACCATAGCAATTTGATTCACTCAAAACGGATTTAAAATGAAGAAGTTATGGGTAAAACAAGATTGGATAATTTTTCTCATTTTAGCTACGTGAAAATTGGTAACAAATCTATTCCAACCATAACTTAATCAACTTGTATTATATATTATGTAATCTTGAGATACCATAGACACGTATACAATATTTCGACCTATCATGTCGACACATCTATATATATTTCGGAACAACCATAGACACTCTATATGTGAATGTTGGAGTTAGCTATACAGGGTTGAGGTTGATTCCAAAATATATATAGTTTGAGTTGTGATCAATACTGAGATACGTATACACTGGGTCGTGGATTGATTCAAGATAATATTTATCGATTTATTTCTGTACATCTAACTGTGGACAACTAGTTGTAGGTTACTAACGAGGACAGCTGACTTAATAAACTTAAAACATCAAAATATATTAAAAGTGTTGTAAATATATTTTGAACATACTTTGATATATATGTATATATTGTTATAGGTTCGTGAATCAACCAGTGGCCAAGTCTTACTTCTCGACGAAGTAAAAATCCGTGAAAGTGAGTTATAGTCCCACTTTTAAAATCTAATATTTTTGGGATGAGAATACATGCAGGTTTTATAAATGATTTACAAAATAGACACAAGTACGTGAAACTACATTCTATGGTTGAATTATCGAAATCGAATATGCCCCTTTTTATTAAGTCTGGTAATCTAAGAATTAGGGAACAGACACCCTAATTGACGCGAATCCTAAAGATAGATCTATCGGGCCCAACAAGCCCCATCCAAAGTACCGGATGCTTTAGTACTTCGAAATTTATATCATATCCGAAGGGTATCCAGGAATGATGGGGATATTCTTATATATGCATCTTGTTAATGTCGGTTACCAGGTGTTCACCATATGAATGATTTTTATCTCTATGTATGGGATGTGTATTGAAATATGAAATCTTGTGGTCTATTATTATGATTTGATATATATAGGTTAAACCTATAACTCACCAACATTTTTGTTGACGTTTAAAGCATGTTTATTCTCAGGTGAATATTAAGAGCTTCCGCTGTTGCATACTAAAATAAGGACAAGATTTGGAGTCCATGTTTGTATGATATTGTGTAAAAACTGCATTCAAGAAACTGATTTCGATGTAACATATTTGTATTGTAAACCATTATGTAATGGTCGTGTGTAAACAGGATATTTTAGATTATCATTATTTGATAATCTACGTAAAGCTTTTTAAACCTTTATTTATGAAATAAAGGTTATGGTTTGTTTTAAAAAATGAATGCAGTCTTTGAAAAACGTCTCATATAGAGGTCAAAACCTCGCAACGAAATCAATTAATATGGAACGTTTTTAATCAATAAGAACGGGACATTTCACCTATCACATGCTTTTCGAAAACACACTCAAAATAGTGCCAAACTAGTCGGCGGTCGAGCCTACGGTCGACCGTGGATCGACCGCATAGGCTCTGATCAAAATGTGCTTTTGCAATTTTAAGATCGGCCATGATTTGATACTTTTAGATGTTGATTCTTTGTAAATTGGTTATAACATTAGTTTTACATTGTTTTTTGGAAAGATCTAAATATTTGCTAAATGTAAAGCTATTTATTGTCATCAAATGACACTTGTTTATATAAATGATAGTGATTCCCAAACAACTATAAGTGTACACGATAAATTATTCTCACTCAATACATGAACTTGGTCTATCAAATCTTATAATATAAACATGTCTAAAAGGATAAAATCTAGTGTTTGAGAAAGGTACTAAAATGGGTTACGGCAAGAATATTTAATGCTAACAACCCCGGACCCAACAAACATTGGGTACCATTTTTTTGTTTTTCTAACAAGTTGTAGGTTTGTTAACAAGTGTGGTGGAAGACGGTGTAATCACAAGTACTCAAAACACATGTCCATGATAAATATGTCACTTCGAGCACAAAGAACATAATAACGTAATGGACATATTTGAAGTACCATTATCGGTAGAGGTAACATCTCTTGCAAGTAAATGCGCTACTTGAGTTTTAGCTTGTTATGTGCATATATCTTAACATGCTAGTTAGGTCACAACTTATTTGAAAATAGAAACATGTTATGCATACAATTAGGTAGAATGTCTTATATGCTTGTAAATGAAATTGGTGAAAAGATAAGAACATGCCAATATGTGCGTTGCATCGATACATGTTTTTTAGATGGCACATAAGATTAGATCACAGACCCATGAAACTAATCATTAGAGATCTACCTAAAAGTAATATATGATGATCACTAAGTGAGCTAAAGTGTTAAAAAGATCATTCTCATTAGTTTGCTTCAACAAAGTAAATATTTGATAAACAATGATAGCAAAGAGAATCATGTTAAACAAATCTTAGGAGACATCAATAGGAGTCAAATTAGATTTGAAGTATGTAGTCTAAGTTCTTCATTTTCTAGGTATATTATAGATTTTCAAAGTTAAACTTTGTATTCTTAGCAAAGGGCTTATATATGATTTCCATCATCTATGCTTAAGGAGATATATTCGTGATGATAAGACTCATTCTATGCTCATACCTAAAGTACAAAAAGAAAATGATAGTATTCTTGTCTAAATTGCTAGAGTAGTAGTCATTAATAAAAATTGTTAGTTAAACGCATAAGCGTTTGTTGAAATGTCTAAAACACACTTAGACATATTAGGATGGATGATTCTAAATCTTTGAGGTTAGAAAGCTTTAAGAATAATTCATGCTCTTAATTTCTAAACTAGAATTAGGTTTGCGTCAAACTAACATCTAGAACAAACAAGTAAAATGAAAAGTTTCACTATCCTTTTAGATAAGTGCTAAGGCATTAGACACACTTATGAAAATCAATGCTAGATTATCATTCAAAGGTGTATGTGTACGTCTCTAGGATAGTCTTTAGAAAGCAAAACCTAACTAGGTCTAAATAGACGTCCAAGTAGCCTTAAGGAATAATCGAACATACATGAAAAGGCTATATCTTTGTGTCTTGATAAACTTAGGACATACTTTCTTGATCATGTGTGTAAAATGGTAAAAGTTGGAAATACATTATTTGCTAAGGAGCATAAGAATAAAATGTTAATAGGTGTTCATGACTTGGTTATTGATCCAATTAAGCATTTTCCTTGTGAAAAGCTCTTCAAACTCACTGATGATAAGTTTGAAACATACTTGATAGAGAAACTTAAATGCTTTATGGTATGCTTTACACTCTAGGCTTAACTCTAGGCTTCCGCTCATTATACACTAGGTGTAAACTGCATAATCTTTATCTCTTATATGTGCCATATATGTGTTCATTGCTTGTATAAGTATGTATGCAACATCTACATGCCATATTCGTATGCTTATGTGTTGGTATATGTGCAAATCTACTTGTGGTACTCGCATGCTCATATGATCTTCATGCTTGACAACTTGAGTTATCTCTTTCGAACCAATGTTGGTTAAAATCACCTTGTTAGTTGTTATACTACACACTTTAGGCTCATTAACTTGCTAATTAAACTTTATTTGTGAGGGCATTATGCGTAATATTGGCTACATCCAACATGCTATATATTTTTCATCATGCTTATGTGCTTACATGCTTATGATTTATTAACATGTTGAGAAATTATGCTTGGATATGTTTGTGCTCATGATCTAATAGAACACTTCAAATTGTTAACTAAAATACATGGACAATGTTAACCGATTAACATTAATAACATATGTTGAAGTGATGATAATTATCTTAGATCATAATTGTTGAGTGTCGGATAAGTAATTGGATATTAGCTTGTTTGCCATGAACTCTGTGATTGCTTGTTATGTTATACCATTTAAGTGCACTCTGAGGCTATATTTGAAAAGATAACTAAATAAGTAGTGATTTAACTTATATCGTATTTTGATATGAATTGCGAGTTAAATGCCTTCCCAGTCTAGTTATTTAGATTATGAATATGCTCATCAAAATTCATGCTATGAAACATGCCTCTATTTGATTATCTTGATTAATTGCTTTCTATGCATGATTGCTTGTTTTGATATGATATATGCCTACTATAATTATTCTTGAGTTCTATGTATGCATATATTTCTAACAATTCTTATGAGAATTCAAACGTCTATTATGCTCATCACCCAAGCAAAGGTAAGTCCAAATATGTCACACTTTCGAGCCATTAAAAGGATCTTTTGAGAAATCTACAGAGTTCTATGAATCATGAATATCATGTGCCTTAGAGATGATGGATAGCTACTATTTAAAAGAGTGGTGTATGTGCATTAGTTGGTTTATGCGTAACCTCTTGGCTCTCAAAGGAACAAGTACTTGTAGTTATCTCTCTACTACCAAAGTAGAGTATATAGAAATTGAAATTTCATGTGCTCAAGGCTTATGGATGAAACAAACTTTCCTCGATTAAGGTACCACTTCTTCTAAAACTCATATATGTGTGCATCATCTTGCTAAAACTGGACTAGTCAACCTAATAAGTGATTATTTGAACACCAATTTAGCTTTGATCATTACATGATAAGTGAAATATTAACATGCTCTATATGTTTAGGTTATACGTATGTTCATCACTAAGTATATAAAGAGATATGCTCTTAGTTGAATAACCTAAAACTTAGTGAATGATTTCACAATGATAACTTATCATATGGATAACGTTTCGCCTTTTCATTTCGACCTTATTGATCACTATTAATTGACATGCTTCGACTAGTGTGCTCATAATGTTGAATAGATGTGCCTCATGCATGTTTTAAGCTTATATAGAAAATTAGATCGGTATTCATGATTACGTATATTAGCTTTAGCATGCTACTTGTACTCTTACAATATGTATTCAACATTCTATGCTTATGATATGTGCAATATACATGCCATGATTGTGTCTTTACATGCTTGTTGAAACTACTATGATAGTATCTATAGTGTTGCATGATATGATTATGTGTGCTACTCTTACTTGTTTGTCATGCTATGTTATGCTTGTATTTTAACATGCTTGTTTGAACCTACTCTCTTTCATACATGCTCTAGCATCTAAGCTTATAAATATGATTGTTATGCATGATTATTTGCTTGAAAATTGATCTCATGTATATTAGCTTTTGCATGCTACTCTCACTTATGTCTCCACATTGTGCTATGTGCAATATGTATACCATGCTATGCTATATGGTTCTACATGCTTGCTTAAACTTACTTGTTTCTATACATGCATGAAATTGGTAGAACTAGTAGAGTAATGTTGGTACTTTATGGTAGTGTTGCATGATATAATAAGTCTTTTGCTCACTACATGTTCATACGCACTTTTGATCTTACATGCTCTCTAATGATCACATATATTGGTCAAAGTGCTCGCTCTACTATCTTAGTTATGTATGACGCACAATAATTCTTATGCTTTCTATATATTATTATGCGTGTGCACTAACCCTTGATTGAAGGTTTATCTAGCTCGTTGAGTTCATATCATTCCTTACTTGGTCTTATAAATGTGTACGGTTTAAGGGGGAGCCATACTATCTTCAACCATGTATGATTCAAGGGGGAGCATTACTCTAGGGCGCGCTTATTTTCAGGGGGGAGCAAACCTTTTTGCTTCGACAAAAGAGGGAGAAAGTGTATGGTAAGTGATGTTAACACTTATGTCGGTTTACATAAGTAAACACTTACTCATATGTTGGTCATCATCAAAAGGGGGAGAATGTTGGTTGATAATCCAATTATAATATTCAAAAGTTAATCACTTTGTTTTGATGATGACACAAAAGAAATAAGTGCTTAATCATATGTAAGACGACATGGGTTCATAAGCCGACACTATCTCTAGCAAAAGACCAATACATAAATAATTAACTTGGTAAAATTGCTATGCGGATGCACTACGGTCGACCGTGGGTATGACCGTGGATGCCCTGTACCAACGGCTTCAATCCTTTTCAAATTTATGATGTGCGGTCAAGTACATGGTCGACCGCAGTCCGACCGCAGTTTTCTCTGTTACCAAAATCATCCACTTTACGTTAGACCACTTTGAGGCATCTATAATTTACAAAACCTTTTTAAACATACTTATAATAGTTGCCCTTTTTTATCTCAAAAGAGTTTTGAACTAAAAGATGTTAATCTTGATTAATCACACATAATGACACCTTAATGTCAATTTAACTTGAAACAAGATTAAACACACAAGTGTTATACCTTTTTATCCTATTAAATAATGTCATTTAAACATACTAATAATGGTCATTAAAGTCCCAATTATAGAGGTGCTCTCCCATTAGTTTTAAGTACCATTGTATTTATGTAAATGTAATTAGTTCAAGCTAGTCAAGGTTGTAACAAGGATCATTAAGTTCCAACTAGATCCAAACTAGTTCAATTAAGATGTAACAAGGTTCTAAAGAGCTAGATACTTCCATCAAAGAAAAGACAAATGGTTAAAGTCATGGGTTATGAAATTTGGTTGGTTTCTAATTGTCATGGAGCAAAATTCAGCATTTACCTCTTTTAGAATCAATGACAAAAGTCTCAAGAGAAGATGCTTTCCTCATTTGTAAGCAACCAATGGAGCTTGATACTTTCATCCTTGTATTGACAAATTATTGAAGTCTTGGGATATGAAGTTTGGAGTATTATTGTTTGTCACAAGATTAGATGTTGACACATGCATATAAGTCTTACAAAGCATTTGGAAGGTTGCTACTTGTCAAGTACTTACTTGAATATCACATGCATGCTTACAAGAAGTATTTTGGAAGATTGCTATTTGGCAAGTATCATATGCATGCTTCCAAGATCAAATGTTGACACATGCATTGGAGGGTTATAATAAATGAATACTTCCAAGTCAAAGAGAATCTTTGTGTAAGTAACATTATGAAGAAACAAGACAAAAAAAGATGAAGAAGAAAACTCATCAATGGATATGTGTGCCCACTACTTTGCATTTCTATTGCCTATTTAAACAAGGCTTGAAGACAATTGAAGACTACCTCTTTCCAACATACTTTCAAATTCATATCAACTTATCTCCCAAGCCTCAAGCACAAATCTATGGAGAGATTATAAGAGAGAAAGAGAGATTCTACTTACATTAAGTAGAATTATAATGTAAACTTTATGCTTAACATTTGTATCTTTAAGTTTACATTGTGAGATACTTCCTTGGAGGGGTTAAGGAAGTTAAATGATTCTTGCGATAGGAAACATCTATCTTACTTAATGATTCAACTTTTTTAAAGGGATCTAGGAAGTTGATTAATTTCATTGGGAATTAATACTTGTCCAATGTAATGACAAGTTTGATCTAAGTAAGATTAGTGTGACCTATTGAAGAACTATGGGTGATTGTAAGCTTAGCTATAAGTTTACTTGTGAGCTATCTTCTTAAAGGGATCTAGAAGGTAGTTGTGATTTTACTAGGTTAGAGCATTAGGATCTTGTGGTAAGAGCTTCTGGTGATTGTGAATTCTTCAAAGGGACATAAGGGTTCATAAGTAGTGGCTTATCGAGGAGCTAGTGTTGTATCCGAACACTCCACCGGGTTTGTGGTATCATAGTGAAGAAAACTCTCAATTCGTAGAATTGGGGAGTGGATTAAGGTGGATTAGTTAACATCCACCCGAACCACTATAAATCCTTGTGTTTGTGCATTTTACTTCATTTCATATATAGTCTAACAAACACAAGCATACTATTTTGTTAAAACTAGTTCCTTGGACTTGAAAACAACATCATTGTTGAACACAACATCCACGGTCGCATCTACGGTCGACCATAGGATATCCTAAACTAAAAAAGTTTTAACAAATCGATTTTTAGAACTATTCACCCCCCTCTAGTTCCTACAGATTCTTCACCAATGTCACCACGGACCAACTGGAGGTCATCATGGAGCAAACTTAACCGCTAGAAAAGTCTATAAATCAAGATTTTATTGGTCGTCTATATTCCGAGATGTGCAAGAGCTTGTAAAGCGTTGCGATGCATGCCAAAGACAAGGTATAATCTCTATGAAGAATGAGATGCCTAGGACTAATATCCAAGTTTGCAAGATCTTCGATATATGGGGATTAGACTTTATGGGGCCATTCCCTATGTCTAATGGGAAAGAATATGTCCTCGTAGCAGTAGATTACATCTCCAGATGGGTCGAAGCCTAAGCATTTCCAACCAATGATGCCAAGGTCGTCACCAACTTCCTGAAAAGACTCTTCTGCCGATTCGGAGCTCCCCGCGTGATAATAAGTGATAGAGGCACACACATCTGTAATACCCAATTTATGAAGGTTATGCAGCAATACGGAGCTACCCACAAGATATCCACTGCCTATCATTTGTAGACCAACAGACAGGCAGAAGTCACTAATAGAGCACTCAAGAGAATTCTAGAACGCACCGTCGGCCATCATGGGAATAAATGGGCCGAGAAACTAGATGATGCTCTGTAGGCATTCCGGACTGCTTACAAGAATCCACTAGGAACTACACCTTACCGCATGATCTATGGAAAAGCCTGTCACCTTCCGCTGGAACTAGAGTATAAAGCTCTCTGGGCATTGAAAACCTGTAACCTTGATCCTTCAGTAACCGTTAGGTATCGGAATATGCAAATGAATGAACTCGTTGAATTAAGAGACCAAGCGTACGAGACGTCATATATCTACAAGGAACAGACGAAACTGACTCACGATGCAAAACTGATACCTACAAAGTTCGCTCATGGGGAAAAAGTTCTACTCATTAATTCTCGATTCAAAAAATTCGCTGGAAAATTTAGATCAACATGGAGTGGGCCATACAAAGTAATCATGTTTTTCCGCACGGTGCCGTAGAATTAGAAGGACCTACTGGAAACTTAAAAGTCAACGGCCACCGATTGAAAGCTTGTCTAGAAGACCACGACAAAGAGGAGCATCTCTTCTACTTTGATCCATTCTGAAGACATACCAGGAGAAGTCGAGCTGTAACAACTTATTAAACAAAGCACTCTTGGGAGGCACCCCTTGCTTATCATTTTTATTTTCTTAAATTTTATTTCAAATTATTTTCAGTCTACCAAATATTTCACTGTGCACTAACCCTAAGCGCCGTACTTGCGCTTAGTACTTACTAGTTTGATGAATGTATTCAGGAAAAATGCCAAGTTCAGGAGCTTCCTATTGCATTCCATTTTGTAGGAGAAGGACTCCCAGAGTTTACCTATCAGAGAGTAGCATAGATCAGCATAGGCCTTCAACGGGATAGTTAGATCCAAGGCGTTTGATCCTAGAGAGTGTTGAAGAGGACATCAGCACAGCACCGCCAGCTCCACCTGTACGACGCTCTAGGCGTTTAGCTTCGAGACCCACTGAGCATCCAGAGCTACTAGAGACACGTGAGCCGCAGACTGTGATTCATTATGGAGCCACCTTGAATGACCCAGACATTACGCGGGTATTACTTAGAGACCAGCAGAGACTTTATCGAGCTCTCAGAGCATATCTTCAGCGTGAAGGACTGCCCCGGAGTACTCTAAGCCCTTCGTCATTCAGACTAGCACGCCATGTTCCACCAATACGACAAGCTACTTCCAGGTGCTCCACTCCAGTCTCAGTTCATTCAGTAGCCTCAGCCACCGTTCCAGCTCGCGCTACTCCCATCACACCACCTGTATTAGTGATTTTGCCTGCTCCAGTCATTGAGACAGTCCCTGTTCGTGAGCTACCTGAGGGCTGCCACTTAGTGACAGTACCTATCTCAGTAGAGCCACCCATGGCCCAGGCGTTTTAGATTACCAGAAGCATCCCTGATGAGGAGCCATTCCCAAGCCTATCACACCTGGAGTTGCCATCGGACCTTTGTCTAGACACCCTTTTGAGCCCTGAGTTAGATGTAGGACAACCGCTTAAGTATTTGCCAAGACTCGAGGGTGACGATGATCCCTTCGAACTTAATGGATACTTCGCAGACACCGCTCGACAAAATGGCCAATAGAGTATTTCGTAGACTACTTTATTTTCTTTTATCTTTTAAAAGCATTGTATAAGATGTAATATATCTAGTGGAAATGCTACTCTCTTCTGTTCTTCATGCAGAATTTTATCAAAGAGACTGGTCCTTTCCAAAATTAGGAGCCTGGCCGTAGGAAAGCCCAGCACTAGGAGAGTAACCTAATCGTAGGGAAGTAATCTTTCCTCAAATCTCTTTCAATTATCATGCAGTGTGGGGTCATCCCCGCAACAAACTTAGAGATTCTAGAAGATACTGTCCTTAATTTATAAAATATTAAACTATTCTATTTCAGAGAACATTAGGGACAATGTTTTTCTAAGTGTGGGGTATTGGGTAAAGGTTTAAGGACAAGTAACCGTAAAACGCCAAGTTTTGAAAAATTCCTTTTGTCTAAAAAGTGATTAGCAAAGAATATTTAGGTAATTTCGAAAAATTCTTACCTCGTTTTACCCGAAAGAATTTATAAAATTTCCATAAATCAGTTTTCAGAACATTCACTAGAACGGAACGATTAAGCTAAAACTCATGATTTCTGTCAAAAGGTTTCTTTCTTAAAAAATATGTAAAAGGCTACGCATGACCAAGAACGACCCCTACTTCCAAAAAGTGAGGACTCTTGGACCCAAAGTATCTATATGACCCATCAAATCTGCAGTACTTTGTCAATTAAATTGATGAGCGTGCTGGTGTACGGTTTGAGTTAGAACTTAGTTTTGACATACGTTTCAAGACCAATGGTTAGTAAGCGCCATACGTAGTGCAGGTGCGATACTCCTTCCGAAATCATTCTGAATAGAGAAGACAAAAGCCATCCGTTTCCGCTTCCACTCCACGCATTTAAAACCAACCAACTCGCTCAAAGAGTTGATGAATCAGAAAATAATCACCCCAAATTTACCCCCAAAATACACTACCCATTCACCTTCATTCCTTTTCCTCCTTTCCTAAAAAAAAATTTGGAGATTGATAAAGAGATAGATCGATCAAATTCGCTTCAAAAGCACTTGTTAAAAGATTCCGAACCCCTGATTGTTTTTGATAGGTCAAAGACCTATTTTCAGTGAATTATCACTTCTTCTCTGGGCACCAGGAGCAAAGGACAAAAGTTATGAAGAAAGGGTATGCCAAAAAAAATGATTATGAAAGAGCAAAGTCTCTAGAATAAAGGTAAGAAAAACCCGAGAAGTTGCCCAAAGAAGGATTTCCGGAAGAGCCAAGAAAATTCTAGAGAAAGTCTTAGCAAAATCCGCATCTTTCGGAGAAACTTTTTACGGAATTCAAGCCATTCTCTATCCAAAATGGATACTCTGAAGAATCAAAATCTATCAATTCTCCTTAAAAAATCAAAAGATCTGGATACCTTTCACCTTTCCATGAACTCCTCAACCAACCCTACAACCAGTCTTCCTCTTGAAAGAATGCCGAGGAAGAAGATCAGTGACGTCGTTACTTAACCGGTAGAGATGTCGATGCTTTACCAAGCCTATGATGAGAACTGTTACACGACTGGCTTCTGAGCGACAATACAACTAGATTAGGGCACCCTAAAACACTTGAGTGATATGAGTGATCTGTTAGTGAGAAGCCTGGTCATGTATACTCTACATCTGAGAGTTAGAAAGTACGCCTTTTTCACTATGGACGCGATTAAAATATAGCGACTAAAATCATCGAAATTCGAAGCTTCCTCTAGTACTTTCAAAAGATGTGACAACTTCTGGCGAAGGCATAATAAAAGGATCCAAGGGTGGGCGAGTACGTATCTATTAGAAAGAATCTTATATTCCCGCTTTTTGCTTGAGGACAAGCAAAGCTAAGTGTGGGGTATTTGATATCGGCCAAAAATTCACGTTTTTACCCCCGATATTAAGTCCTAAATCCATAAAGTTCCAAACTGTATCTCAAAAATTATCGCCTTGTTGGTTGATTTTGTAGATTAAGTAATTATGAAGGCGATGCAAAAAGAATCAAGTAAAACGGAGCTAGAACGAAGAATCTAGAGCGAAAACGATGAAAATCAAGTTACGATCCAGGAAACAAGCTGACCAGGGCAGCAAACGGGCTGCCAAACGGCCTACCACAATGGAAAATGTCTTGTCATACGGACCAAGCAAACGGGCATAAAAACGGGCCACCTCAGCAAACGGCCTCTGCAAACGGCTTGCCAAACGGCCTACCAGCCGTTTGTAGGCAAAAATCAAAGTCTATTTAAAAGGACTCTTCCATTCATATTTACACACACTCAATTTATAATTCACTTTATATTTTCAAGCTTTTTAGTTAGTTTTAGTAGTAGCTAGCTTAGCTTTTATTTTTCGGAGGATATCCCGGCGAGTCCCTGCAATCTCGGGCAGATTTCTTCAGTTTTTTCAGGTTTTTATCCGAAATGCCTGTCTTTTGTATTAAACATGTACTGTTACCATTTATGTTTAATAATGCGTTCTGATATTACCATGTTAGCTTAATAAATCTGTATGTTGCCATGATAGAAGTTTAAGTTAGCGTAGTTATGTTAAAATAGTACAGTTACCATTGTTATACGGAACTTGCGAGTCTGATAGATTTGTATGCTAGAATGTTAAGGATTGACCAACCTAGGTTGTGATCAGGACTTGTCCACCTACATGAACTTAGCTACTTCACATGATTAAGACCCCTGGTTATACTGTATCTGAAGATTCTATGAACTCGGTATGGCCGAAGTTCCCGAGAGGCATCTAATGCGCCTTTAGGACACGGAATTTAGGAATTGAGACATGAATAACCTAGTATGCCTACTGACTCTTCCAAGGAGACCTCTTAGGAGCTACTAAGATCTAGCTAGTGTGTAACACCAGCCATTTTTTTTTAAACACAACGGAAGACTTTTATATTAAAATAGAAACACTACATACATCACAGCAGAAATCTACATAATTAAGTTTAAGTTTACAAGACGGTGTTACTTATTAAAAAATACATGTTACAAAAGTCCACATCAGAGTTCACACGTCAAACATGTCTTCAACACTAGCACCCGTCCAAACTAGCAGTACCTAAACCTGCAAGGGTGGAAATGTGGGGGATTAGCATAACGCTAAGTGAATGGAATCTATCTAACAGATATCCCATAAGCACCACACATGCGAACAATATCACTAACATGCTAACAACCAACTAGCATATAACATAAAGACAATATGAGGATCGGCGGCTTGTACGAGCACGTGACTCCTAGTTGATCGAGCTAGAGTCTACCGATAGTCCTTACTACACGATTCACAGCAAAGTTATCCGGACGCAGGGGATGCGTCATTCAATACTATACTCCACAATCGGTAGTCCTTGGACCCAACCTCCTCAGGCCCGGTTGACCTCACACGAACTCTAACCTCCTCAGGCCCGGTTACAAGTCCCCATCCTCCTCAGGCCCGACTGGTGCCAAACACAGTGTGCACATAATATCACATAATCACAATAAACATGTAATAAACTCACTAGTGAAATGTCCCGTTCTTATTGATTAAAAACGTTCCATATTAATTGATTTCGTTGCGAGGTTTTGACCTCTATATGAGACGTTTTTCAAAGACTGCATTCATTTTAAAACAAACCATAACCTTTATTTCATCAATAAAGGTTTAAAAAGCTTTACGTAGATTATCAAATAATGATAATCTAAAATATCCTGTTTACACACGACCATTACATAATGGTTTACAATACAAATATGTTACAACAAAATAAGTTTCTTGAATGCAGTTTTTACACAATATCATACAAGCATGGACTCCAAATCTCGTCCTTATTTAAGTATGCGACAGCGGAAGCTCTTAATAATCACCTGAGAATAAACATGCTTAAAACGTCAACAAAAATATTGGTGAGTTATAGGTTTAACCTATATATATCAAATCATAATAATAGACCACAAGATTTCATATTTCAATACACATCCCATACATAGAGATAAAAATCATTCATATGGTGAACACCTGGAAACCGACATTAACAAGATGCATAGATGACCATTTTAGAAAACATACTTCCACTTTGAGTTTAACCATAATTTTTGGATATAGTTTCATGTTTATAATAACAATCATTTTCTCAGAATAACAACTTTTAAATCAAAGTTTATCATAGTTTTTAATTAACTAACCCAAAACAGCCCGCGGTGTTACTACGACGGCGTAAATCCGGTTTTACGGTGTTTTTCGTGTTTCCAGGTTTTAAATCATTAAGTTAGCATATCATATAGATATAGAACATGTGTTTAGTTGATTTTAAAAGTCAAGTTAGAAGGATTAACCTTTGTTTGCGAACAAGGTTAGAATTAACTAAACTATGTTCTAGTGATTACAAGTTTAAACCTTTGAATAAGATAGCTTTACATGTATGAATCGAATGATGTTATGAACATCATTACTACCTTAAGTTCCTTGGATAAACCTACTGGAAAAGAGAAAAATGGATCTAGCTTCAACGGATCCTTGGATGGCTCGAAGTTCTTGAAGCAGAATCATGACACGAAAACAAGTTCAAGTAAGATCATCACTTGAAATAAGATTGTTATAGTTATAGAAATTGAACCAAAGTTTGAATATGATTATTACCTTGTATTAGAATGATAACCTACTGTAAGAAACAAAGATTTCTTGAGGTTGGATGATCACCTTACAAGATTGGAAGTGAGCTAGCAAACTTGAAAGTATTCTTGATTTTATGTAACTAGAACTTGTAGAATATATGAAGAACACTTAGAACTTGAAGATAGAACTTGAGAGAGATCAATTAGATGAATAAAATTGAAGAATGAAAGTGTTTGTAGGTGTTTTTGGTCGTTGGTGTATGGATTAGATATAAAGGATATGTAATTTTGTTTTCATGTAAATAAGTCATGAATGATTACTCATATTTTTGTAATTTTTTGAGATATTTCATGCTAGTTGCCAAATGATGGTTCCCACATGTGTTAGGTGACTCACATGGGCTGCTAAGAGCTGATTATTGGAGTGTATATACCAATAGTATATACATCTAAAAGCTGTGTATTGTACGAGTAAGAATACGGGTGCATACGAGTAGAATTGTTGATGAAATTGAACGAGGATGTAATTGTAAGCATTTTTGTTAAGTAGAAGTATTTTTATAAGTGTCTTGAAGTCTTTCAAAAGTGTATGAATACATATTAAAACACTACATGTATATACATTTTAACTGAGTCGTTAAGTCATCGTTAGTCGTTACATGTAAATGTTGTTTTGAAACCTTTAGGTTAACGATCTTGTTAAATGTTGATAACCCAATGTTTATAATATCAAAAGAGATTTTAAATTATTATATTATCATAATATTATGATATACGAATATCTCTTAATATGATATATATACATTAAATGTCGTTACAACGATAATCGTTACATATATGTCTCGTTTAAAAATCATTAAGTTAGTAGTCTTGTTTTTACATATGTAGTTCATTGTTAATATACTTAATGATATGTTTACTTATCATAGTATCATGTTAACTATATATATATCCATATATATGTCATCATATAGTTTTTACAAGTTTTAACGTTCGTGAATCACCGGTCAACTTGGGTGATCAATTGTCTATATGAAACATATTTCAATTAATCAAGTCTTAACAAGTTTGATTGCTTAACATGTTGGAAACATTTAATCATGTAAATATCAATCTCAATTAATATATATAAACATGGAAAAGTTCGGGTCACTACAGTACCTACCCGTTAAATAAATTTCGTCCCGAAATTTTAAGCTGTTGACGAATCTTCTGGAAATAGATGCGGGTATTTCTTCTTCATCTAATCTTCACGCTCCCAGGTGAACTCGGGTCCTCTACGAGCATTCCATCGAACCTTAACAATTGGTATCTTGTTTTGCTTAAGTCTTTTAACCTCACGATCCATTATTTTGACGGGTTCTTCGATGAATTGAAGTTTTTCGTTGATTTGGATTTCATCTAACGGAATAGTGAGATCTTCTTTAGCAAAACATTTCTTCAAATTCGAGAAGTGGAAAGTGTTATGTACAGCCCCGAGTTATTGAGGTAACTCAAGTTGGTAAGCTACTGGTCCGACACGATCAATAATCTTGAATGGTCCAATATACCTTGGATTTAATTTCCCTCGTTTACCAAATCGAACAACGCCTTTCCAAGGTGCAACTTTAAGCATGACCATCTCTCCAATTTTAAATTCTATATCTTTTCTTTTAATGTCAGCGTAGATCTTTTGTCGACTTTGGGCGGTTTTCAACCGTTGTTGAATTTGGATGATCTTCTCGGTAGTTTCTTGTATAATCTCTGGACCCGTAATCTGTCTATCCCCCACTTCACTCCAACAAATCGGAGACCTGCACTTTCTACCATAAAGTGCTTCAAACGGCGCCATCTCAATGCTTGAATGGTAGCTGTTGTTGTAGGAAAATTCTGCTAACGGTAGATGTCGATCCCAACTGTTTCCGAAATCAATAACACATGCTCGTAGCATGTCTTCAAGCGTTTGTATCATCCTTTCGCTCTGCCCATCAGTTTGTGGATGATAGGTAGTACTCATGTCTAGACGAGTTCCTAATGCTTGCTGTAATGTCTGCCAGAATCTTGAAATAAATCTGCCATCCCTATCAGAGATAATAGAGATTGGTATTCCATGTCTGGAGACAACTTCCTTCAAATACAGTCGTGCTAACTTCTCCATCTTGTCATCTTCTCTTATTGGCAGGAAATGTGCTGATTTGGTGAGACGATCAACTATTACCCAAATAGTATCAAAACCACTTGCAGTCCTTGGCAATTTAGTGATGAAATCCATGGTAATGTTTTCCCATTTCCATTCCGGGATTTTGGGTTGTTGAAGTAGACCTGATGGTTTCTGATGCTCAGCTTTGACCTTAGAACACGTCAAACATTCTCCTACGTATTTAGCAACATCGGCTTTCATACCCGGCCACCAAAAATGTTTCTTGAGATCCTTGTACATCTTCCCCGTTCCAGGATGTATTGAGTATCTGGTTTTATGAGCTTCTCTAAGTACCATTTCTCTCATATCTCCAAATTTTGGTACCCAAATCCTTTCAGCCCTATACCGGGTTCCGTCTTCCCGAATATTAAGATGCTTCTCCGATCCTTTGGGTATTTCATCCTTTAAATTTCCCTTTTTTAAAACTCCTCCCTCCTTTATTTGAGTAGTAAGGTTATTATGAATCATTATATTCATAGATTTTACTCGAATGGGTTCTCTGTCCTTCCTGCTCAAGGCATCGGCTACCACATTTGCCTTCCCCGGGTGGTAACGAATCTCAAAGTCGTAATCATTCAATAATTCAATCCACCTACACTGCCTCATATTCAGTTGTTTCTGATTAAATATGTGTTGAAGACTTTTGTGGTCGGTATATATAATACTTTTGACCCCATATAAGTAGTGCCTCCAAGTCTTTAATGCAAAAACAACCGCGCCTAATTCCAAATCATACGTCGTATAATTTTGTTCGTGAATCTTCAATTGTCTAGACGCATAAGCAATCACCTTCGTTCGTTGCATTAATACACAACCGAGACCTTGCTTTGATGCGTCACAATAAATCACAAAATCATCATTCCCTTCAGGCAATGACAATATAGGTGCCGTAGTTAGCTTTTTCTTCAATAACTGAAACGCTTTCTCTTGTTTATCATTCCATTCAAATTTCTTCCCTTTATGCGTTAATGCAGTCAAGGGTTTTGCTATTCTGGAAAAGTCTTGGATGAACCTTCTGTAGTAACCAGCTAGTCCTAAAAACTGGCGTATGTGTTTCGGAGTTTTCGGGGTTTCCCACTTTTCAACAGTTTCTATCTTTGCCGGATCCATCTTAATACCTTCTTTGTTCACTATGTGACCGAGGAATTGAACTTCTTCCAACCAAAATGCACACTTTGAAAACTTAGCGTACAATTCTTCCTTCCTCAATACTTCTAACACCTTTCTCAAATGTTCACCGTGTTCTTGGTCATTCTTTGAGTAAATAAGTATGTCATCAATGAAAACAATGACAAACTTGTCAAGGTATGGTCCACACACTCGGTTCATAAGGTCCATGAACACAGCTGGTGCATTAGTTAAACCAAACGGCATGACCATAAACTCGTAATGACCGTAACGTGTTCTGAAAGCAGTCTTAGGAATATCATCTTCTTTCACCCGCATTTGATGATACCCGGAACGTAAGTCAATCTTTGAATAAACAGACGAGCCTTGTAGTTGATCAAATAAGTTGTCGATTCTTGGTAGTGGGTAGCGGTTCTTGATGGTAAGTTTGTTCAACTCTCGGTAGTCGATACACAACCTGAATGTACCATCTTTCTTCTTGACAAACAAAACAGGAGCTCCCCACGGTGATGTGCTTGGTCGAATGAAACCACGCTCTAAAAGTTCTTGTAATTAGCTTTGCAGTTCTTTCATCTCGCTGGGTGCGAGTCTGTAAGGAGCACGAGCTATTAGTGCAGCTCCTGGTACAAGATCTATTTGAAATTCAACGGATCGATGTGGGGGTAATCCCGGTAATTCTTTCGGAAATACATTGGGAAATTCTTTTGCAATGGGAACATCATTGATGCTCTTTTCTTCAGTTTGTACTTTCTCAACGTGTGCTAGAACATCATAGCAACCTTTTCTTATTAGTTTTTGTGCCTTCAAATTACTAATAAGATGTAGCTTCGTGTTGCCCTTTTCTCCGTACACCATTAAGGGTTTTCCTTTTTCTCGTATAATGCGAATTGCATTTTTGTAACAAATGATCTCTGCTTTCACTTTTTTCAACCAGTCCATACCGATTATCACATCAAAACTCCCTAACTCTACTGGTATCAAATCAATCTTAAATATTTCGCTAACCAGTTTAATTTCTCGATTCCGACATATATTATCTGCTAAAATTAATTTACCATTTGCTAATTCGAGTAAAAATTTACTATCCAAAGGCGTCAATGGACAACTTAATTTAGCACAAAAATCTCTACTCATATAGCTTCTATCCGCACCCGAATCAAATAAAACGTAAGCAGATTTATTGTCAATAAGAAACGTACCCGTAACAAGCTCCGGGTCTTCCTGTGCCTCTGCCGCATTAATATTGAAAACTCTTCCGTGGCCTTGTCCATTCGTGTTCTCCTGGTTTGGGAAATTTCTAATAATGTGGCCCAGTTTTCCACATTTATAACAAACTACATTGGCATAACTTGCTCCGACACTACTTGCTCCGCCATTACTCGTTCCAACACCATTTGTTCCTTTCGTTCTATTAACCCCTGGTCCGTAGACCTCACACTTCGCCGCGCTATGATCATTTCTTTTACACTTGTTGCAAAATTTGGTGCAGAACCCCGAGTGATACTTTTCACACCTTTGGCATAGCTGCTTCTGATTGTTGTTGTTGTTGCGGTTATTATTGTTGTTGGGATGATTGTTGTAGTTGCTGTTGTTGTTGTTGTTGTTGTTGAGCCGTTTGTTGTAGTTGCGATTGATGTTACGATTGTTGGGATAATTGTTGCGATTATTGTTGTAATTGCTGTTGTTGTTGTATTGGTGATTCTTATCACCGTTTTCCTCCCACTTTCTTTTGACTTGCTTCACATTGGCCTCTTCAGCAGTCTGTTCTTTAATTCTTTCTTCAATCTGGTTCACTAGTTTGTGAGCCATTCTACATGCCTGTTGTATGGAGGCGGGCTCGTGTGAACTTATATCTTCTTGGATTCTTTCCGGTAATCCTTTCACAAACGCGTCGATCTTCTCTTCCTCATCTTCGAATGCTCCCGGACACAATAGGCACAATTCTGTGAATCGTCTTTCGTACGTGGTAATATCAAATCCTTGGGTTCGTAACCCTCTAAGTTCTGTCTTGAGCTTATTGACCTCGGTTCTGGGACGGTACTTCTCGTTCATCAAGTGCTTGAATGCTGACCACGGTAGTGCGTACGCATCGTCTTGTCCCACTTGCTCTAGATAGGTATTCCACCATGTTAACGCAGAACCTGTGAAGGTATGCGTAGCGTACTTCACTTTGTCCTCTTCAGTACACTTACTTATGGCAAACACCGATTCGACCTTCTCGGTCCACCGTTTCAATCCGATCGGTCCTTCGGTTCCATCAAATTCCAAAGGTTTGCAGGCAGTGAATTCTTTGTAGGTGCATCCTACACGATTTCCTGTACTGCTAGATCCAAGGTTATTGTTGGTATGTAGCAGGCTGCGGCTATGTTTGAAGCTAGAAAAGTACGGAATTCCTCTTCATTCATATTCACGGTGTGTCGAGTAGTCGGTGCCATTTCCTTCAAAATAGTCAAATGGAACAAGTTAATCATACAGAATATTAAGAGTAGTTAATAGTATTTCGTAGCATAATATGAACTCATTTATAAAAGCTTTTTCTTCATATTAGCGTTTTATAAGTTTAAATTCGGGTAGTACCTACCCGTTAAGTTCATACTTAGTACCTAATATACAATTCAACTACTACAATTCTATATGAAAAACTGATTATAATAATATTTCACGTTCAAACTTTTACACAATATTTTACAAACTTACAATACCGCTTATTTTACATATAGCATGAAATATAGCACACAATAAATTTGATACAAGATGGTTGTGAAGATAATTCTAGCTAGTACACAAGTCGTTCAGCAAAGGCAATAAAGACACGTAATTCATACGTCCAGAAACAAGTCATGCATTCTGGTTTTACTAGGATTACTTCCCATCCTTGGTCTTGTGGAACATAACCGTTATGGCCGTTGATAAGACAGCGTGTTGTAACGTCGTCAAAGGGACGAGGGTTACGTAATGTTCAACAGTCCCGTAACAATCTAAAAACCTCATTTCTTACCCCAATTACCGACTCCGTCACTTGTGGGAATATTTTGTTTAATAGTTGTAGCCCGATGTTCTTGTTCTCACTTTGGTGAGAAGCTAACATTACTAATCCGTAAGCATAACATGCTTCTTTATGTTGCATGTTAGCCGCTTTTTCTAAATCACGAAGTCCAATATTCGGATATATTGAGAAAAAATAATTTCTTAACCCATTGCGTAAAATAGCATTTGGGTTCCCCGCAATATATACGTCAAAGTAAACACATCGTAACTTATGGATTTCCCAATGTGATATCCCCCATCTTTCGAACGAAAGCCTTTTATAAACCAAGGCATTCTTGGAACGTTCTTAGAATGTCTTACAAACTGATCTCGCCTTAAATAGTTGTGCCGAAGAATAATGACCGACTCTAGACAAGATTTCATCAATCATGTCTCCGGGTAGGTCTCTTAAAATATTGGGTTGTCTATCCATTTTGTGTTTTTATACTGTAAAATAGACAAGAGTTAGATTCATAAAAAAAATACTTATTAATACAAGCAATTTTTACATATATCATAAAGCATAAGCACACTATATTACATATATTACACCACACGAATACAACTATCTTATTCCGACTCGCTTGTTTCTTCTTCTTCGGTTTTGGTTTGTTTTGCCAAGTTTCTAGGGATATATGATGTTCCCTTAATACGAGCCGTCGTTTTCCACATTGGTTTAGAAAAACCTGGTGGTTTAGAGGTTCCCGGGTCATTGTTACAACTTAAGGACTTCGGGGGTTGACGATACATATAAAGTTCATCGGGGTTGGAATTAGATTTCTCTATTTTTATGCCCTTTCCCTTATTATTTTCTTTTTCCTTTTTAAATTCAGTTGGGGTAATTTCTATAACATCATCGGAATTCTCGTCGGAATCCGATTCATCGGAGAATTGGTAATCCTCCCAATATTTTGCTTCCTTGGCGGAAACACCATTGACCATAATTAACCTTGGTCTGTTGGTTGAGGATTTTCTTTTACTTAACCGTTTTATTATTTCCCCCACCGGTTCTATTTCTTCATCCGGTTCCGATTCTTCTTCCGGTTCCGATTCTTCTTTCGGTTCCGACTCTTCTTCCGGTTCCTCTTCGGGAACTTGTGAATCAGTCCACGAATCATTCCAATTTACATTTGACTCTTCATTATTATTAGGTGAGTCAATGGGACTTGTTCTAGAGGTAGACATCTATCACGTAATATCAAACGCGTTAAGAGATTAATATATCACATAATATTCACATGTTAAAAATATATAGTTTCCAACAAAATTTGTTAAGCAATCATTTTTCAAGTAAACACGGTCGAAGTCCAGACTCACTAATGCATCCTAACAAACTCGATAAGACACACTAATGCAAAATTCTGGATCTCTAAGAGCAACGCTCGGATACCAACTGAAATGTCCCGTTCTTATTGATTAAAAACATTCCATATTAATTGATTTCGTTGTGAGGTTTTGACCTCTATATGAGACGTTTTTCAAAGACTGCATTCATTTTAAAACAAACCATAACCTTTATTTCATCAATAAAGATTTAAAAAGCTTTACGTAGATTATCAAATAATGATAATCGAAAATATCCTGTTTACACACGACCATTACATAATGGTTTACAATACAAATATGTTACAACAAAATAAGTTTCTTGAATGCAGTTTTTACACAATATCATACAAGCATGGACTCCAAATCTCGTCCTTATTTAAGTATGCGACAGCGGAAGCTCTTAATAATCACCTGAGAATAAACGTGCTTAAAACGTCAACAAAAATGTTGGTGAGTTATAGGTTTAACCTATATATATCAAATCATAATAATAGACCACAAGATTTCATATTTCAATACACATCCCATACATAGAGATAAAAATCATTCATATGGTGAACTCCTGGTAACCGACATTAACAAGATGCATATATAAGAATATCCCCATCATTCCGGGACACCCTTCGGATATGATATAAATTTCGAAGTACTAAAGCATCCGGTACTTTGGATGGGGTTTGTTAGGCCCAATAGATCTATCTTTAGGATTCGCGTCAATTAGGGTGTCTGTTCCCTAATTCTTAGATTACCAGACTTAATAAAAAGGGGCATATTCGATTTCGATAATTCAACCATAGAATGTAGTTTCACGTACTTGTGTCTATTTTGTAAATCATTTATAAAACCTGCATGTATTCTCATCCCAAAAATATTAGATTTTAAAAGTGGGACTATAACTCACTTTCACATATTTTTACTTCGTCGGGAAGTAAGACTTGGCCACTGGTTGATTCACGAACCTATAACAATATATACATATATATCAAAGTATGTTCAAAATATATTTACAACACTTTTAATATATTTTGATGTTTTAAGTTTATTAAGTCAGCTGTCCTCGTTAGTAACCTACAACTAGTTATCCACAGTTAGATGTACAGAAATAAATCGGTAAATATTATCTTGAATCAATCCACGACCCAGTGTATACGTATCTCAGTATTGATCACAACTCAAACTATATATATTTTGGAATCAACCTCAACCCTGTATAGCTAACTCCAACATTCACATATAGAGTGTCTATGGTTGTTCCGAAATATATATAGATGTGTTGACATGATAGGTCGAAACATTGTATACGTGTCTATGGTATCTCAAGATTACATAATATACAATACAAGTTGATTAAGTTATGGTTTGAATAGATTTGTTACCAATTTTCACGTAGCTAAAATGAGAAAAATTATCCAATCTTGTTTTACCCATAACTTCTTCATTTTAAATCCGTTTTGAGTGAATCAAATTGCTATGGTTTCATATTGAACTCTATTTTATGAATCTAAATAAAAAAAGTATAGGTTTATAGTCGGAAAAATAAGTTACAAGTCATTTTTGTAAAGGTAGTCATTTTAGTCGAAAGAACGACTTCTAGATGACCATTTTAGAAAACATACTTCTACTTTGAGTTTAACCATAATTTTTGGATATAGTTTCATGTTCATAATAACAATCATTTTCTCAAAATAACAACTTTTAAATCAAAGTTTATCATAGTTTTTAATTAACTAACCCAAAACAGCCCGCGGTGTTACTACGACGGCGTAAATCCGGTTTTACGGTGTTTTTCGTGTTTACAGGTTTTAAATCATTAAGTTAGCAAATCATATAGATATATAACATGTGTTTAGTTTATTTTAAAAGTCAAGTTAGAAGGATTAACTTTTGTTTGCGAACAAGTTTAGAATTAACTAAACTATGTTCTAGTGATTACAAGTTTAAACCTTCGAATGAGATAGCTTTATATGTATGAATCGAATGATGTTATGAACATCATTACTACCTTAAGTTCCTTGGATAAACCTACTGGAAAAGAGAAAAATGGATCTAGCTTCAACGGATCCTTGGATGGCTCGAAGTTCTTGAAGCAGAATCATGACACGAAAACAAGTTCAAGTAAGATCATCACTTGAAATAAGATTGTTATAGTTATAGAAATTGAACCAAAGTTTGAATATGATTATTACCTTGTATTAGAATGATAACCTACTGTAAGAAACAAAGATTTCTTGAGGTTGGATGATCACCTTACAAGATTGGAAGTGAGCTAGCAAACTTGAAAGTATTCTTGATTTTATGTAACTAGAACTTGTAGAATATATGAAGAACACTTAGAACTTGAAGATAGAACTTGAGAGAGATCAATTAGATGAAGAAAATTGAAGAATGAAAGTGTTTTTATATGTTTTTGATCGTTGGTGTATGGATTAGATATAAAGGATATGTAATTTTGTTTTCATGTAAATAAGTCATGAATGATTACTCATATTTTTGTAATTTTTTGAGATATTTCATGCTAGTTGCCAAATGATGGTTCCCACATGTGTTAGGTAACTCACATGGGCTGCTAAGAGCTGATCATTGGAGTGTATATACCAATAGTACATACATCTAAAAGCTGTGTATTGTACGAGTACTAATACGGGTGCATACGAGTAGAATTGTTGATGAAACTGAACGAGGATGTAATTGTAAGCATTTTTGTTAAGTAGAAGTATTTTTATAAGTGTATTGAAGTCTTTAAAAAGTGTATAAATACATATTAAAACACTACATGTATATACATTTTAACTGAGTCGTTAAGTCATCGTTAGTCGTTACATGTAAGTGTTGTTTTGAAACCTTTAGGTTAACGATCTTGTTAAATGTTGTTAACCCAATGTTTATAATATCAAATGAGATTTTAAATTATTATATTATCATGATATTATCATGTATGAATATCTCTTAATATGATATATATACATTAAATGTCTTTACAACGATAATCGTTACATATATGTCTCGTTTAAAAATCATTAAGTTAGTAGTCTTGTTTTTACATATGTAGTTCATTGTTAATATACTTAATGATATGTTTACTTATCATAGTATCATGTTAACTATATATATATCCATATATATGTCATCATATAGTTTTTACAAGTTTTAACGTTCGTGAATCACCGGTCAACTTGGGTGGTCAATTGTCTATATGAAACATATTTCAATTAATCAAGTCTTAACAAGTTTGATTGCTTAATATGTTGGAAACATTTAATCATGTAAATATCAATCTCAATTAATATATATAAACATGGAAAAGTTCGGGTCACTACAACTAGCATGGCAACTGATATCTAAACATGGTAATAACATTATAGCAAAGCATGGTAATATAATAAATCACAGTAGCATGACATGCTACTTAAACTCTATCCGGAGATAGACTCGCTCACTAATTACCAGCTACAGCTCAGTTATCTTACTTCTGAGCTTCTTCCTTGTTCTTATCACTTGAGAACAACACAAATGAAGTCAATATACATATCTCAATCAATATTATAACCAAATCATACTATAAACTAGGTCATAACATCGTTTCACAAGTCCACAACGTAACTCCATCCACTATTGTCAAACAAGTACGTGGAAAATGGGACACGCACGCCAAAACCTATTTCCTCACCCCAAAAACAGTTTGATCCATCTTCTTAAAAGTTAATCATTGAAAAGTACTCTTCAATATGATTCCAACGATATTTGATTCATTAAAAATGGAGTTACGATTTGAAAGTTATGACCAAAACAAATTTCTCAAAATGCTGAAAAGACACACTACCCAACTCGGTAGTGTGTGTCATAGACACTCGACCGAGTGTGTAGACACACGGCCGAATGAGTAGAGACACTCGACCAACTGTCTTTTCAAAAGACAGACTATCGAGTGTGTAGACACACGGCCCACTTCAAAAGACACTCGACCGAGTGTGTACACACACGGCCCACTTCCAAAAGACACTCGACCGAGTGTGTTCTTGAGCTGCTGAAATTTGGAAAAGTGACGGGTTTGAGCAAAAAATCACCAAATATTGACCATATACTCATTTTAAACTTCAAAACTCATCACATCTTGTTTATAAAACCTTTTGGGACATAAACCCACAAACATTACATCAAAACAACAACAAATTAAGCAATTTTGACATCAAAACCCACTTTGACAAAAACCTAACTTTAAACCCAATTTGACACAAATTTAGGTAATGTAAATGGGTGATTCTTACCTTTTTTGAATCAGTAAAACACAAAGAATCAATTTCTAACACAAATCAAACTTCAAATCGAGATTTGGAGAATTAGGGTTCAAGAGGGAGATGAAGTTAGGTACGGGGTGTAATTTAGGAAATTTCTAGAGAGATGGAGAGATAAGGAATAAAAGGCAGCACAATACACTTATTTGGGGTTAAAATCCCATACCCTATCTCACACGGGTATTTATCAGTTATCTAAAATCTTTCATACCTCGTTAGACGACCCTAACGGAGTCCAAATTAAATAAACAAACCTGTTCTGTGACCCTTGTCACAAACTGGTCTTAACTAAATAATAAAATAACACTATTCACATAATTAAAATAAAAGCATATAAAACACATAATAAAATTCTAAGGGCAAAATAGTCCACTTACAACTAGCCCAGGTTCCAGTCTGTTGCAAATCCACCCCCCTTAAAGAGATTCCGTCCTCGGAATCTGGTCTTGGTCAAACAAATGAGGGTAGCGGGTTCTCATCAACTCTTTTGTTTCCCACGTAATATTAGAACCCAAATTGTGTTTCCACTCAATCAATACCATCGATATCTCTTTCTTTCTTAACTTAGTCACCTTTCGGTCAACTACACGGACTGGCTCTTCCACCAATTTCTTATTCAAATCGACCCTTAAATCTTCTAAAGGAAGAAGTTGCATTTCATCGTTGACTTTACACTTACGAAGATAACATACGTTGAATATATTATGAATACCGGCTAACTCTGACGGAAGATCTAACACCACAGTCTGATCATTCAACACTTCACTGATCGAAAACGGACCAATAAATCTCGGTGCTAACTTACCACGTTTACCGAATCTGATAACCCCTTTCCACGGTGAAATTTTTAGAAACACTTGTTCACCCCCATTAAAGGTTACCGGACGTCTACGCGGATCAGCATACATTTTCTACCTATTTCTAGCGGCTTTCAACTTTTCTCTCGCAATTACAACTTTTTCGGCTGTCATTTGAACAATTTCGGGACCTGCAAACTGTTTCTCCCCGGCTTCTAACCAACAAGTTGGAGTTCTGCAACGACGACCGTATAACATTTCATATGGCGGCATCCCTATACTCGAATGATATGAATTATTATATGCGAATTCGACCAACGGCAAATGTGTATCCCACGAACCACCGTATTCTAACACACAAGCACTTAACATATCCTCCAAAGTTTGTATCGTTCTTTCACTCTGACCGTCTGTCTGAGGATGATAAGCTGTACTTAAATTTACACGTGTACCCAGATTCTGTTGAAAACTATTCCAAAAATTTGACACAAATCTGGAATCTCTGTCTGAAACGATCGATAATGGCACAACATGTCAACTAACTATCTCTTTTACATACAATTCGGCTAACTCACTTAACGAAGCTATTTCACGAGTAGCAAGAAAATGAGTACTTTTAGTTAGATGATCCACAATTACCCAAATCATATCATGTCTTTTCTGAGTTCGAGGTAATTTGGTCACAAAATCCATCGTTATATGTTCCCATTTCCCCTCTAGAATCTGTAACTGACGTAACGAACCATAAGGTTTCTGATGTTCTGCCTTCACTTGAGAACAAATATGACACTTTTCGACATATCGAGCGATATCTGTTTTCATTATCGGCCACCAATACACTGTTTTCAAATCATGATACATTTTATTGCTGCCTAGATGGACTATCAATCTGGATTTATGCACTTCTGTCAAGATTAATTCCCTCAAGTCTCCTAGCATAGGCACCCAAACACGGTCATGAAAGGTTTTAAGTCCACGTGAGTCATCGACTAGGTCAAATTTTCGTTTAGTCATAAGTTCAGATTTAACATGTTCATCTTCCAAAGCAATGGCTTGAACAGTTTTCAATTGGTCAATCAAATCTGAATTTATACTCAAACGCAGGAATTTAATATTCTCACTAGACTTTTTGTGACTTAAAGCATCTGCAACGATGTTTGCTTTACCCGGATGGTATTTAATTTCACAATCATAATCTTTGGTCAACTCTTGTCATCGTCTCTGACGCATATTCAATTCTTTCTGTGAGAAGATATACTGCAAACTCTTATGATCTGTACATATAACACAATGAGTTCCATACAAATAGTGTCTTCAAAGCAAACACTACTGCAGCCATTTCAAGATCATGCACTGGATAATTCTTCTCATGAACTTTTAACTTTCGCGAGGCGTAAGCTATTACTTTATTTCTTTGCATTAATACACAACCCAACCCAGCAAATGACACATCACAATATACCACGAAGTCGTCTGAACCTTCTGGTAAAGCTAACACTGGAGCCTGACACAGTAGCTATTTCAAAATCTGAAAAGCCTTTTCCTGTTCATCAGTCCATCGAAAGGCTACATCTTTATGAGTCAACTTAGTAAACGGACATGCTATTTTAGAAAAATCTTTGATAAACCTGCTATAATAACCAGCCAATCCCAGAAAACTCTTAATCTCAGTTGGAGTCTTCGGAGAATTCCAATTCATTACCGCTTCTATCTTTATCGGATCAACCTTTATACCTTCGGCACAAATCACATGACCCAAAAACTGCACTTCACGTAACCAAAATTCACATCTTGAAAATTTTGCAAATAGTTGCTCGCGTTTCAACAAGTTCAAAACCTGTCTCAGATGTTTAGCATGTTCACTCTCTGTCTTTGAATACACTAGTATATCGTCTATAAACACGATCACAAACTTATCTAAGAATGGACGACACACTCTATTCATTAGATCCATGAAGACTGCTGGCGCATTCGTCAACCCAAACGGCATGACAAGAAATTCATAATGACCATACCTTGTTCTGAACGCTGTTTTTGGTATATCTGATTCAGCAACACGAACCTGATGATATCCGGATCGTAAGTCTATCTTTGAAAAGAATGAAGCACCTGTAACTGATCGAACAAATCATCTATTCGAGGTAAAGGATACTTATTCTTCACTGTTCTTTTGTTCAATTCACGATAATTATTACACATACGCATTGGCCCATCTTTCTTTTTAACAAACAATACCGGAGCACCCCACGGTGAAGAACTCGGTCGGATAAACCCATGATCTAATAACTCTTGAATCTGTGACATCATTTCATGGATTTCAGACGATGCTAATCGGTATGGAGCTTTTGCAATTGGTGTTGTTCCAGGAACCAACTCAATCTTATATTCGACTTCCCTTACCGGCGGCAGACCTGGTAACTCATCTGGGAACACTTCAGGAAATTCTGATACTATCGGAATATCGACCACTGTTTTCTTTTCTTTCTTCACATCAATCACATATGCAAGAAATGATTTACAACCCTTTCCCATCGACTTTTTCGCTTTCATCATGGTTATCAACGGAAAATTATACCCGCCCCGCTCCCCTCGGGTAACAACACGGGTTTCATCGTTTGAACGAAAGGTAATCATCTTCCTATCACACTTAATATTGGCCCTAAGCGAGCTCAGCCAAATCATTTCTAATACTAAATCAAAGCTAAGAATAGGTAACACTAAACAAGTCACCGGGAAAGACTTCCCTTCGATCTCTATACAAACCCCAGACACATATGTTGTGACGGGTGTGGTCTTACCATCAGCTACTTCTACACTAACCGGCTTGGGTAATATAGTAGCTGATAAATTCAACTTAGCACAGAAATCTAGGGACATAAAACACCTATTGGCACCACAATCAAACAATACGCGAGCAGGTATTGAGATGATTAGAAACATACCGGTGATCACTTCGTCAGTTGCAGTAGCTGTCTCAACTAACATCTGAAAAGCCCTGGCCTCTGCTGATGGAGGGTTCTTCCTCTTCTGCCCACTCGAGGTAGTAGACCCTCCGACTGATGCCGAATGCACACCTGACCCCGCCCCGAAACTAACACTCTTGGATGGACAACTTGCTGCACGATGCTCAGATTGATGACAATTCCAGCACACACTATTTGGGAATGAGCAAGCTTGTGAATCGTGCCCAATTACACCACATCTTATACACCGCCTAGTCACATCTGAACACTGACCATTATGTGAAGATTTACAATTACGGTACTAATCCCCTCTACCAGATCCAGACCTAGAACTACTCTGAACACTTTTACCCTTTGATCTAAACCCGCCTGACTTCTTGGACTTAGATCCTGATTGACTAGATGTCTGTCCACCCTGATTTACCACATTGCCAAACATCCTATATCTAGCTGCCTTAACATCACTTTCCACCATCTTGGCTAGCACAACAGCTTGAGACAACGATGTAGCTGTTCTAACAAAAGTTCGGTACTCTGGCAGAATGATATTTACAAAATGCTGAATACGAGACGCTTCATCTGGCACCCACTGTTGTACAAACCTCAGTTTATCCATATACTTCTCTACTACCTCATCGATCATCATTTGAGGTGTCATCTTCATTTCAAGAAACTCTATCTTGATTCGGTTCATATCAAACGGATTACAATACTGTTCACACACCTTCCCATGAAACTGCTCCCACGTGATCATACTCACTTGCTCCTTCGGTATACTGGAAATCAAAGAATCTCACCAAATCATAGCCCTACCTTTCAACAGTCGACTAGAATATGTTACTTTCAGCTCAGGTTCACATTGACACGCTTCAAATACCCTTTCAATTTCTCGCAACCAATTGAGAGTTACAGTCGGATTAGTACTTCCAGAAAACTCGGAGGGTTTGCAATCACAGAAGTTCTTATAAGTACACCTTTTAGGTGGTTACATGTAAGGTTGTTAGAACATTTGCATTTGCTATGGGTTCATCATCATGGGATTTTGGTAAGTAAAAGTGTTTTGCGGTGGCATATAGTATTGGTTAGGTATTTGGTTCTGAAACTGATTCTGGTACACATTAGGTATTGTTTGGGATTGCGCGGTTGGGAATCCAGGTGGTGTATTATCATTTCCAGAATGCCTCGCCAATTCAAGCTCATTAATTTTTTCTTCAGCCTCATTTAGCTTGCTTTCTAACTGAAGGATGTAACTATTCTGATCATCATCCGACTCAACACCCTCTTCTGGTGCTCTAAATATTCCGGGGTTGGATGGGCCAGTTGCGTTTCTATCAGCCATACATGTGCTACAAAATAGCTCACACAAAAGCTTAGTGGATATCAGTTAGTTCAATCACAACTAACACACACAAATCGTACATTCACTAAGCCCTCATCCCATTGATATGTTTGACTAGTCACAAGGTTTGGGAACAATATACACGCATGTACTTGCTGCCAAACCTATGCTCTGATACCAACTTGTAACACCGGCCATTTTTTTAAAACACAGCGGAAGACTTTTATATTAAAATCACAACACTACATACATCACAGCAGAAATCTACATAATTAAGTTTAAGTTTACAAGACGGTGTTACTTATTACAAAATACATGTTACAAAAGTGCACATCAGAGTTCACACGTCAAACATGTCTTCAACACTAGCACCCGTCCAAACTAGCAGTACCTAAACCTGCAAGGGTGAAAATGTGGGGGATTAGTATAACGCTAAGTGAATGGAATCTATCTAACAGATATCGCATAAGCACCACACATGCGAATAATATCACTAACATGCTAACAACCAACTAGCATACAACATAAAGAAAATATGAGGATCGGCAGCTTGTATGAGCACACGACTCCTAGTTGATCGAGCTAAAGTCTACCGATAGTCCTTACTACACGATTCACAGCATAGTTATCCGGACGCAGGGGATGCGTCATTCAATACTATACTCCACAATCGGTAGTCCTTGGACCCAACATCCTCAGGCCCGGTTGACCTCACACAAACTCTAACCTCCTCAGGCTCGGTTACAAGTCCCCAGCCTCCTCAGGCCTGACTGGTGCCAAACACAGTGCGCACATAATATCACATAATCACAATAAACATGTAATAAACTCACTAGCATGGCAACCGATATCTAAACATGGCAATAACATTATAGCAAAGCATGGTAATAGAATAAATCACAGTAGCATGACATGCTACTTAAACTCTATCCGGAGATAGACCCACTCACCAATTACCAGCTACAGCTCAGTTATCTTACTTCTGAGCTTCTTCCTTGTTCTTATCACCTGAGAACAACACAAATGAAGTCAATATACATATCTCAATCAATATTATAACCAAATCATACTATAAACTAGG